>NC_132932.1:14600326-14900326 GCF_047675955.1 Chlorocebus sabaeus | reverse complement strand
ATATTTTTTGCATTATGATTTTAGGCTTGGAGTGAATATTCTTTGTGGAAAAACAAACATATTGACTTCAATATATTGAAAATTATTAAATGAGCCCTTTCTCCAAGCAGGTATTGGTGAGGTGGGTTGTGACGAAGCCAGATCTTGAAGGCTTATGCTTTCAGCTATCTATGGGGTGGGGAGAAAGATTCTAAAAAGCCAGAATTCTAAAAGCGAACTCCTAACCTCACGATATCACAAAGCCAGACTTGGTTTCAGCAGCTTGGTTTCAGAAGGTGCCAGTGTGCTTATTTTTGTCTCATTATGTTTGCAGTGTACTGAGAGTTTAGTTTTCAGTCTGTGTAATCTTAACAACTTTAAGCGCTCCCAGTTTCCTCATTTGTAAAATGAGGATTAAATTAATATGTAGCTCATTTGGGTTTTATGAGGATAAATGAGATAGTGAATGCAATTTTGTTAGCACAGTGCTAGATAAGTAGCAAATGTTCATCGAAGTCCAGCAATATGGTGAACTGGGGACCATAGGGACCTGGAACTAACAGCAGCAGTGAGTGGGTGACAGAAAGAAGCCAGATTTACTGGGCAATATGTGGACCCAGGAGCCAACAAGGATGACCATAATAGGAGGTAATCTAGGCACCCATTTAGTATCAGAGAGGCCCTAGCAAGGGAAACAAGCATGTGGTGGAAATCAGGGATATGAAGCACCGGGTCAACTCTGGGAGAAGGAGTCTCTAGATGGCATGACACACTACTGTGGAAGGTGGCAAGATGGCCTGGATCTCAGCTGTTTGGAAGACAATGATTCAAATAAACCAGGCATAGGCAGCAATGTCAAGGTCCAATGACATAATTAAGGTCTAAGGTGGGAGGACTTGATCTTGAGTGATCAGGATGAAAGTCCAGTAACTGGGACAGCAATGTTAGTCCAGGATGGGAGTGAACAAAGGAAGCAGCTTGGTGCTAAGTCCCATGGTGTTCAGTGCTTCTTAAATCCTATCGCCTATAGTACTGGTTCCAAAACCTCTAGAGTGGAAGAGGGTGTGGGAACAGGAGGAGAGGTTGAACTCATCCACAGACATCAAGTGCTTCCAGTTTTGGGGAGAGGAAGGTGTAAGATTCTCCCTGGGACCTGAAAGCTTAAGGAGATGAGTAACTCCTCCCTTCTCAGGCCCAGTCCCAAGGAACAAGGCTACTTGCACCAGCAGCATGCTGACAGCAAGATAGCAGAAGCAGGAAGACAGCCGGCCAGAAGACACCTAGTCTGGCCGGAAGACACATAATCGTGAAGATTTAGAAAGAGGCCATCCGGGTACAATTACATCAGACTAGGATACTTCCTGTTTACATCAAACTAGGATACTTCCTGTTTACACGAGACTATAAAAGCTTTGCCCCTCCTCACTTGGGACTGATGCCATTTTAGGCCTCAGCCTGCCTGCACCCAGGCTGTCATTAAAACAATGTGTTGCTCCACACCGCCTTGTGTTGTCGGCACACTCTCGAGGTTCAAACTGATATAAGGAACTTTACAGAAGACAGTCAGCAACGACAACAAAAAACAAAACAAAACAACAAAAAAACAAAAAACAGACATGTCTTTTATCTTCAGATAAAGAAAACCTATCTTTCTTAAGACTAAACAGGTACAAAGCATTGGGATTATCCACTCCTTCTGAAGGGCAGCAACTCCAAATGATCAAACATTAGCCCTGAGATGGACCCGAAAGATCATATCATACAGCCGCCTCTTTTATAAAATCAGTATGACTCAAAGACTGTTACCTGGACCACCAGTTTCAGCTTCATCAAAATGGAAAATGCTTGGTCTCTAATTGAGTATCCTAAATCAGACTCAGGGAGTGGGGAATGAGGGTGAGCTAGAAATGTGCATTTTAACCACCTCTCAGGTGATTAGGAACTACAAGTTTTGTGGTTCTTAACTCTGACTGCCCATTATAATCACCTAGGTATGATATCCTAACCATGGGCCAATTGAACTAGAACTTCTGAGGCTGGGGCTGAGGCTCAGGCAACAGTATGTTAATGAGCAGCCTGTGTTGAGAACTGCTGGCATAGATGGTAGTAAAGTGATTTTCCTAAGGACACTCAATCGAATAGTGGTAGGGCTGGAATGAAAATTCAGTCTTTGTTGAAAAGCAGAAGAAAGTGTGGTCTTTGAAACTGTGTGTACAAGCATCAGAATCAGAGGATTGGAGTCGGTGATTTGAGAGGAAGGGCAACTGGTCCAGTGAAAGCAAGGACTGACCTGGAGCTATTGGTTACTTTTGTGTACTGGCCATTACCTGGCATGCCGTGGGAGAGTTTGTGTTTAATCAGAGTGTACTGACAGAAATGAAATGAAATTGCTGCAAGAAAAAGCCACAGCAAAAATAATCCTTAGCATTAGAGTGACCAAAACACTGTCTTGCTATCTGCAAATCCCGTAGCCCCAGGTCACCATCCAAATCGATAATAGGTATGTACTAAGCTGATTGTGAAGTTGAGGTGGAGAGCTAAAGAGACCAAATGCTAGAGGGTAGATAAGAAATTAAATGTGTATTACATCCTCCTCTTTTTCTGAGTGTATGATTTTGTGTTAGGAAGGCAGGCCCATCTCAACTTAAATATTTACTCGTCTTTCAGTGCCTTAGCTCCAGGCACAAATTAAATTCCTAGGCTACAACAGTGGAAGAATTTAATCTGCTGTATGCTCCGAGGGTGACGCATGTTAGGCTTGCTTTGCCTTCTGAATTTCTTCTTTTAGATAAGTGGTACTGATTGTAGTATGGACTGTCAGTAGACTTGAGCAGTGAAGGCCCTTCTCTGAAAGTGGCTGCTCCAATCTTTATTTTTGTCACTGCCTTAGTTGTGAGCACTCCTTGATGCTGCCACTATTCAGATGAGACCTGGACACTCAGAGGTATTTTTTGTTTGTTTGTTTGTTTTTTGAGATGGAGTCTTACTCTGCCGCCCAGGCTGGAATGTAGTGGTGCAATCTTGGCTCAATGCAATCTCCGCCTCCCGGGTTCAAGCGATTCTCCTGCGTCAGCCTCCTGAGTAGCTGGGATTGCAGACACCTGCCACCACACCCGGCTAATTTTTGTATTTTTAGTAGATACGCAGTTTCACCATATTGGCCAGGCTGGTCTTGAACTCTTGACCTCAGGTGATCCACCCACCTCAGCCTCCCAAAGTTCTGGGATTACACGCGTGAGCCACTGCACGCGGCCTCACTCAGAGGTATTTAGTCCAATCCAATGCTGTTCATTGTAGGATGACTCACTGAAGAGTTAATATACTCTTTTATTTTTCTTTTCTGCTTTTCAGAGAAAGGGACTAGCAAATCCTCCGGATGGGCCTTCAAAGGGTGAGTCGCTTTGGGATGCCAGTTTCTTCCCTGCAGAAGGTGAGTGGGGAGCATACGGAATCTTTGCAAGGCAGTTCATTATTATTATGGTGAACAAGTTCAGGCTACCAGAGTATTTCTATTGACTTAGGAAGAGAATAAGATCTCTAGTCTTATGAGAGTCTGAGGCTTCTAGAAGCAATCCATATAGCTATTCTGAAGCAAGTGGATAGTGGCCTGATTGTAGGAAGATCCAGGTGCTTCAGTTCAGGTATTAAGGCATGGCAGGGACTAAAGTGAAGTGAGTGAGGGACCTGCCTTGGGCACCAAGTATTTGTGGCTCCATAAACGTACCAATCAAGATAAATAATTTTGATACAATGTGTTAAAAATAAAAAATAATGCAAAAATGCACTCTGAACAAAATAGCAAAATTTTGAATAAAGGCAGGATCAGTAGTCACCATACTGAGCCATACTAGGGCTTAACACAAAAGGAACAATCAGAAATACTGTTTTTTAATAAGATGGAATATGGCAAATGACAAATAATAAAAAAGTGCCACAAATCAGCTCTAGATGAGTTGCAGATCTGAATGTGAATGATAAACAATAAACATTCTGGAAGGAAAAAAAAATCCTAATAAACTGGGAGTAAGTTTCTTGAACAGAACTCAAAAAGCACCAACCATTAAAAAAAAAAAAAAAAAAAAACTTGAGAAACTTAAGTGTAACAAGATTAGATACTTCTGTCCATCAAAAGGCACTATTAGGAGGATGAAGAAGCCATTCAGAATGGGGAAAATATTTGCAATTCAAATATCTGACATAAGAATTAAATCTCACATATTAAGAGCTCCTGCAAATAAAAATAAGAAGACAGACAACCTAACAAAAACACGAGCAAGAGACTTGAACAGGCATTTCAATCATGTATAGCTAAGTGACAAATAAGCATTTGAAAAATAGCTTATTTTCATTAATTATCAAGGAAATGCAAATTAAAACCTCAGTGTGATACTCCTGTAGCTTGCATTTTCTAGAATTTTATATGAATGGAATCATACAATATGTACCAGAATGGCTAAATAGGAAAAGCATATAATTCTGAGTGTTGATGAAGAACAACTTGGATTGTCATACACTGCTAGTGGGGTTTAATATGGCACGAGCAGGATAAGGCAGGTGGATCACAAGGTCAGGAGATCAAGACCAGCCTGGCTAACATGGGGAAACCCCGTCTCTACTAAAAATACAAAAAAAAAAAAAAAAAAAAAAAAATTAGCCAGGCGTGGTGGAGGGCACCTGTAGTCCCAGCTACTCAGGAGGCTGAGGCGTGGTTGCAGTGAGCCGAGATCATGCCACTGCACTCCAGCCTGGGTGAAAGAGCAAGACTCCATCTCAAAAAATAAAAAAAGTAAATAAAAATTAAAAACGGTTTGATAATATCTTCTAAGGCTGACCTAGTACATCCTTCCTGGCCAAGCAATTCCAACAGAAAGGCTTACACATGCTCATCAAAAGACATGCACAAGAATGCTTAACATCCTTAGTTATTACAGAAATGTTAATTAAAACAATAGTTAGATAGCACTCCATACCCATCAGGATGTCTAATAGGTATCTAAAAGAATGGACTCTATCAAGTGTTAATGAGGATGAGGAGCAACTGGAACTCTCATATACTCTTGGTGGAAATGTACAGTGTCAAAAACAGTTTTAAAGTTTTTTTAAAAAGTTAAACACATAGCTACTATATGACCCATGAATAGGTATTTACCCAAGAGAAATCAAAGCATGTGTCCATACAAATGCTTGTACAGAAATGTTCATAGCAGCTTATTTTTTAATAGCCACAAACTGGAAACAACCCCAGTGGCATCAACAGTGAATAGACAAGCAAACTGTGGTGTATCCTTACAGTGGAACACTGTTCAGCATTACAAAGGGAATACACTATTCACACATAGAACAACATGAATGAATTCCAAAATTATTCTGCTGAGTGAGTAAAAAGTGGCAGACAAAAAAAAAAAGCATACATATTGTATGATTCCATACATATAAGATTCTAGATAATGCAACATAGTGATAGCAGATTGGTGATTGTTTAGGGATTGGGGATTGTAGGAATAGGTGGGGCTGGGGGAGGAATGACAAAGGGGCATGAGGAAACTTTTGTGGGTACTGGATTTGTTTATTATATTAACTTTAGTGATAGTTTTGTGTATGTGTGCATGTCTGTGTGTGTGTGAGTCAAAATTTACCAGATTATGAACTTGAAATATGTGCAGATTTTTATGTGTTAATTATATCATGATACAACTGTCTTTAGAAAACAGTTACATGAAGGCTTTGCTCTCAAGTTTCTCCTTGCCTAGCAGTAGATAGGCAGATAAACATATCATTATAATGCACATGTTCAGTGCAGTTATGAAGGGCTTTGGCAAGATGCAGAACCTAGCCAATTCAGGAATACTTGGAGGAATCAGGGAAGGCCCTGGAGAGGATGTTTGGTGAAGTGTAGGGAGTCTAAATGACACAGTTTAAGGCAAACCTGGAGATGCAGTTAGAAACCAGCTGGTGAAGGGTGCTGCATTAGAAAGATGTAGACAAGGAGATGCGTAAGAGCAATGAATACATTAATAATACTAATCACAATTTTGGGAGGTGGCCTGATTTTCTTGGTGAGATTTATGATTTCCAAATCTCATCATTTAAAGATCAATGGACCTTGATTGAATGAACAGCCTCATTCATTGGCCCTCCACTCTACTGTTCACACTGTATGTCCTAGAAAAATAATATGTCCCAATATAAAAATACTGGTTCCATTTTTAATACAGCTTGAGTGTTCATTCCAGGCAGGACAAACAATTTGTCTCTGTGCTTTTATATTATCTCTTTTTTTTTCAGCTTACTTTCTTTGAATGTAGTAAAAACACATTTTCTACCTAGCAAGGTAAATTAAGTTTTGCTCTTAAACTTAGGGTAAATGATGTGATGTAATGTAATCAACTTGTTTAAAGGTCTGGGGAAGAGGTATCTATGGCAACCTTCCCAAGTCATTCTGGTGAATATCCTAAGTCTAATTTGCCTTCAGATGACTTTTAGTTGGGATGAGTAGCAGAGGAAGGAGAAGAAGTAGTAGGAGGAAAAGGAGAAAAGGAGGAAAGAGGAGCAGAATGAGAATTATGTGAAGCCCCACTATTAAATGCTTAATAAATAATGTAATTAAATTGCTATCAAAGACCTTCCATGAGTGTTTATTGGAATTTGCATTTGTCCTGGTTTTGTAATTGCAAAAAAAAGCCAAAAGGAGATTGACATTTTGTTTTGTTCTCATTGTATGTTATTTCCTCCAGAGTACAAATAAGTCAAATAATGGATTTTATTTTCTAAAGTTCAGAAAGTAAATTTGTTGATATTGTATAATAAGTAAACAGGCTCTGACTCTCAATGACTTAAAATAGCTAACATTATTATGTACCTCTACTGTTTTATTTATCTCATTTTCTTCAGTCTCCACAGAAACCCTACAAAGTCACTTTTGGTACACAGAAGTAAAAAGCTTGTAAGGATAGAGATTATCTAGCTTGCTCAAAGTCAAATCGTTAATAATTGTGCCTACCCAGCTCAGTTGACTGGGACCTGGGTCAGTTGTAGCCATAACCTGTGCTCCTTAAGCTACTTCAGATTTCCCCAGGCAGGTTTCACATAACAAATAAATATTTAGGCATAGATGATACGGTGTGGGCACATATTAAGCACTCAAAAAGTATTGTGTTTTATTTTGATAGAAAACTTACCTACTTTTCAAAGTGTATTTTCTAAACCTCAAGTTATTTCTTCCTGCATTTAGTAAACCTTTAGAAATGAGTCCTGAAGGGGAAATTTAAGGGATTTATCCTGCCTTCTCCCTCTCTTGGGAAGGCCCCCGATCTCCTTTTTACATCTGTTTGAGATGGTTTTTCTCAACCTTGTCCTTTTTGTTCTGTAGTGACTGATGCAGGGATAACCCAAATGAAGTAATCAGAATCTATCTACAAAATTTTTGTATTGTGTCAAAGACGAGAATCTGTCTCTCCTCAATCAGCAGCTACTGGTAGCCAAGTTTCCTCAGGTGGTGAGTGAATAATGGCAATGGCTGGAAAGAAGTAGGTGGACCAATGTGGCAGAGTCCTTGGACTCTTGACTGACCTGGCTTCAATTGTTTTGAGGCTCAAATTCATCTCTGCTGACGACAATTTAATTCTTCAATTGTACCATGAATCCCGAGAGACAAGAGATTTTTTTTTTTTGGTCAGTGTGAGTCTAAGCTGATTTTTCTATAACTTGTCACCAAGAGTCCTAACTGATGTAAACCTCATCAGAAAAGTAGTGTTTCTGTCATTATTTTAAACTCTGTTTGACAATTCTGGCACAAAAAAAGGATAAGCTGCCATGAAAGTACATTTATTCATGCATTTTTATAAATATTTAAAATAAGTGGCAGGGCACGGTGACTCACGCCTGTAATCCCAGCACTTTGGGAGGCTGAGGTGAGCGGATCACCTGAGGTCGGGAGTTCAAGACCAGCCTGGCCAACATGGTGAAACCCTGTCTCTACTAAAAATACAAAAATTAACCAGGCATGGTGGTGCAAGCCTGTAATCCTAGCTATTTAGGACACTGAGGCAGGAGAATCGCTTGAACCTGGGAAGCAGAGGTTGCAGTGAGTCAAGATCACACCTCTACACTCCAGCCTGGCAACAGAGAGAGACTCCATCTCAAAAAAAAAAAAAAAAAAAAAAAAAAAAGGCATTTAAAAGCTGTAGCTAAACAGTGATTCCAAAAGATAATACTTATTGGAATTACATTTTTAAGAAATAAACACTTGTTTATAAATATGTAACTTTTACATCAACCTTAAACATCAGTCCTGCATCAGTACTAGATCTGGCCACAGATTTTAGTTGCAAAATTTCTAACTAAACCAACCCCAGATGATTTTAAGTAGAAAATATCTTATTAAAAGAATATTGGAGAAATTTCAGTTTCAGCAATGGCAGAGTGCCCTGTCTAGGAAAATTCCCTTTCCTGAATATGATAAACTCTGGATAAAATATAAAAGAAAAAGTTCCAACTATTTGAAGGTACTGTGGAGTATCCAAAAAGAGGCATGAGCTTGATTAGATGCTTGGAAAAGGGAACAAAACTAGATGAAGTCTTCATTGATGCAATTTTGTTCATAAAGGTATTCACCAGTCCCCATGGCATGGGACAGAGAGAATTCAAGAAGAAAGTGGCGGTATTATCAGCTTACTGTTTCAGAGAATAGAATTTAGGGATGCCAGAACAGCTATAAATGAAGAGGAAAAAGTCCTGAAAAGGAGAAACCTATGGATGGGAGAGTCTTTAAATATGTATATGAGCTTCCTTCAAATCTGTGACTATACATGTATGGGAGAGGCTTCAAATAGCAGAAAAGAAAGCAAAAGCTAGAAGTGCGAAAAAGCAGAACACTGCAACTCATTACAGGGGAAACAGTTTGAAGTTTGAATCTCTTGAAGTATAGAGGCTTGGTAAACACCTTAGGCTTTCCATTGAAACCTCAGAAGGGAATGCCTTAAGAGTGAATGCTGGCCGGGTGTAGTGACTCACGCCTATAATCCCAGCACTTTGGGAGTCTGAGACTGGTGGGTCACTTGAGGTCAGAGACCAGCCTGGCCAATGTGGTGAAACCCCATCTCTACTAAAAATATGAAAATTAGCCAGGCTTTGTGGTTTATGCCTGTAATCCCAGCTACTCAGGTGGTTAAGATAGGAGAATTGCTTGAACCCAGGAGGCGGAGGCTACAGTGAGCTGAGATTGTGCCACTGCACTCCAGCCTGGGTGACAGAGGGAAAGTCCATCTCAAAACAAGCAAACAAAAATTGTGAATGCCGACCAGGTGCAGTGGCTTATGCCTGTAATCCCAGCACCTTGAGAGGCCAAGGCAGGGGGATCACTTGAGGTCAGGAGTTCGAGACCAGTCTGGCCGACATGGTGAAATCTTGTCTGTACTAAAAATCTAAAAATTAACTGAGTATGGTGGCAAACGCTTGTAATCCTAGCTACTTAGGAGGCTCAGGCAGGAGAATTGCTTGAACTCTGGAGGCAGAGGTTACAGTGAGCTGAGATCATACCATTGCATTCCAGCCTGGGCTACAGAGCAAGAGTACATCTCAAAAAAAAAAAAAAAAAAAAAAAAAAAAAAAAAAGAAAGAAAGAAAGAAAGAAATGGTAAATGCTATTTATCAGGTTTATCAGGACTAAAGATTCTTTCTATAACTAAGAAAAAATTCCAAAGAGAAGCACCATAGCAAAATATAATACCAAGCCTCCAGCAGTTCAAGGTTTTCATCCAGTAAACTGATGGTTAGATAGACATATCTTTCACAATAACCAATATACAACAAAGATTAGTAGAAAAACTACATATGCAAAAAAAGCTGAAAATTATAACCCATAATCAAAAGACAAAGCAGTCAATAGGAACAGAAATTAAGATGATCAATATATCAGAATTAATTTTTAAAAAAAATTCTTTTTTTGGGGGGTGGAGTTGCACTCTAGTTGCCCTGGGTTCAAGCGATTCTCCTGCCTCAGTGTCCTAAGTAGCTGGGATTACAGGCATGCACCACCACCCCTGGCTAATTTTGTATTTTTAGTAGATTTGGGGTTTCACCATGTTGGTCAGGCTGATCTTGAACTCCCAACCTCAAGTGATCTACCCGCCTTGGCCTCCCAAAGTGCTGGGATTACAGGCATGAGACACCACACCCAGCCAAAGATTCTGAAGTTATAAAAATATTTAGGTACTTAAAAGATAAGACTATCATAATAACTGAACAGATTGGAAATTTCAGCAGAAAAGCTAGCACTATAGAAAAGAACCCATTTAGTTTCTAGAACTGAAAAGTATAATATCTAAAATAAAACCTTTACTAAATAAGCTTGTCTTCTAGAGCAGTGGTGGCCAATCTTTTTGGCACCAGGGACTGTTTCGTGTAAGACAATTTTTCGTGGATCAGGGTCAGGGTAAGAGAAGGTTTTAGGATAATTCAAGCACATTACATTTATTGTGTACTTTATTTCTGTTATTATTACGTTGTACTACATAATGAAATAATTATATAACTCACCATAATGTAGAATCAGTAGAAGTCCTGAGCTTGTTTTCCTGCAATTAGACAGTCTGATCTGGGGGTGATGGGAGGCAGTGACAGATCATCAGGCGTTAGATTCTCATAAGGAGTGTGCAACCTAGATATTTCACATGCACACTCACGATAGGGTTTGGGCACCTATGAGAAATGAATGCCACTACTGATCTGACAGGAGGCAGAGCTCAGGCCATAATGGGAGCAATAGCGATGGTTAGTGGCCATGAATACAGATGAAACTTCATTCACTTTCCTGTCACTCACCTGCTGCTGTGTGGCCCAGTTCCTAACAGGCTATGAACCAGTACCAGTCCATGGCCTAAGGGTTAAGGACTCCTGCCCCAGAGCCTCCAGATAGAAACACAGCCTGGCTGACATATTCATTTTAGCCCAGTGAGACTCATTTCAGACTTCTGTCTTATGGAACTATAAGGTAATAAATTTGTGTTGCTTTAAGCTACTGGTTTTTGGTTACAGGTGGTGTTTGGTTACATAAGTTCTTTAGTGGTGATTTGTGAGATTTTGGTGCACCCATCACCTGATAGTTTGTTAAAACTAATGCAGAGGTTATTTATGCTGAAGGAATTAACACTAGATAGCAACTTAGACCTATGGCAGGAAATAAAGGGCACAGAAAATGGTAAATAAGTAAGTAGATATAAATAAGTGTTTTTTGTTCCTCTGTTTAATTCTTTAAAATACAATAGTAGTTTAATGCAAAATTTACAACATTTTATATATGAATGTAAAATATATGACAACAGTACGTGGTGTGAGGGGTGCAAACAGAACTACACTCTTGCAAGTGTCTTACCTTTATATAAGGGAGCACAATATTAACTCTACACAGTCTGTGATAAATCAATGATATATATTGTAAAACCAAAGTAATCAGTAAAAAATACCAAGAAAGGTATAGCTCCAAAAAAAAAAGTGTTAGAGGAATTAAAATCCTAAAAAAAAAATCCATTTCACCCAAAGAAGACAGAAAAGGAGAAATAAGCCAATAAAAAAAGAAGGCTGGGTGTAACGCCTGTAATCACAGCACTTTGTGGGTCTGAAATGGGCAGATCGTTTCAGCCCAGGAGTTTAAGACCAGCCTGGGCAACATAGCAAGACCCTATCTCTACACAAAAATACAAAAATTAGCCAACTGCGGTGGTGCATGCCTCTAGTTCCAGCTACTTGGGAGACTAAGGCAGGAGGATCACTTGAGCCTGGGGAGGTCGAGGCTGCAGTGAGCTGTGATTGTGCCACTGCACTCTGGCCTGGGGGACAGAGTGAGACCCTGTCTTTAAAAAAAGAAAAAAGGAAAACAAGAAGAAATGAGAAGAAAAGAAATAGCAAAAAAGAATTTTAAGCCAAATATATTGATAATTACCATAAATATAAATGGGCTGTGCATTCCAATTAAAAGACACAGATTGTCAAACTGGTTAAAAAGAAAGATCCAACTACATGCTGCATTTTAGTTGTAAACTACTAAAAGAGTTGTATTTTAACCCTAAAAAGGTTGAAAGTAAATGGATTGAAAAAAGATATACTATGCAAATAGTAATCATAAGAAGGCTATATTGATATCAGAAAATGTAGACATATATACAAGGTGTATTACCAAAAGTATAGAGGGACAATGAAAAAAAGGTTAATTCCTCAAAGAAGTATAGCAATTACAAATATGTATTCAGACAACCATCAAATTTCAAAACATGAGAGCTCAAACTGACAGAACTCAAAGGAAAAAATAGACACCTCTGAAATTGTAATTGGCGATTTTTAACACAACTCTTAGTAATTAGTGGAGAAAGTAGAGAAATAATCAGTAAGGATGTAGAATATTTGAACAATGCTATCATCCACAAACAGATTGTCATTTATAGAACAATTATCCATCAAAATAAGACTACACCACTTGGAACAGATACCCAAATAGATTATGTGCTGAAAATTAAATGTCTGAGTAAGATTAAAAACATTGAAATCATACAGAATATGTTCTTTCATCAAAAGGAAGGTTACTTAGAAATCAATCACAATAACATATCTGAGAAAGTCCAATATTTTGAAATTAAGCAACACCTACTTCTAAATCATGTATAGGTTAAAGAAGAAGGAATGTTAGAAACAATTTTGAACTGAGTGAAAATGAAAATAAAAATAAAATATGTGAACTGTGGGATGCAAGTAAGGCAATACCCAGAAGGAAGTTTATAGCTTTCAATGCTTATATTAGAAAATGAGAAAGTTTTAAGTTCAGTGATCTGAATTCCCATTTGGAGAAGTTCAAAGAGATGAGCAAATCAAACCCAGAAAAAGTAGTGTTGCTGGTGGAGGGTGTCCAGGTCATCTTGAACAAAGAATTAGAAAAAATACACAAAGCAAGGAAAGAATGAAGCAACAAAAGCAGAAATTTATTGAAAATGAAAGTACATTCCACAAACTAGGAACAGGCAGAGTATAGGGGCTCAAGAGCTGGCTTACAGAATTTTCTGGGGCTTAAATACCCTCTTGATGTTTCCCATTGTTTACTTGGTATACACCCTATGCAAATGAAGTAGTGCCTGGCAATCAATCTGATTGGTTGTAGAAAGCAATCAATCAGAGACACTTTCAGTTTTTCATCTGCCATGCAGAAAAACAGGCGGCAGCAGGAGGGACTAGCCTCTGGTCCTTTTGTTACTTAGGTGTGGAAAGTTGGGATTTTTCCTTTTGATTTAGTTCTAGAAAGTCAGCATGAATGGTCTTAGGTTCCCTGCCTCCAGACCGTATTCTCCTGCCTCTGTAGGAGGAAATAAAAAATAAGATTCACAGAAATAAATAAAATATAAAGCAAACAACAGAAAAACCTAACAAAGACACAAGTTAGCTCTTTGAAAAGATTAATACAATTGATAAGACCCTAGGAAAAATAAAGAAAATTAAAAATACCAGTATCAAGAATAAAGGAGAGGATATTACTACAAATTCTATGGACATTAAGAGAATAACAAGAGTACATTATGAGTGAATTTATGCCCATAAATTAAACTCAGGTGAAGTTGACAAATTTGTTGAAAAACTAAAATTATAAAAACTGATACAAGAGTTAATAAAAAGTATGAAAAACCCATAACTACTACAGAAATTGAATTTCTCCCAAAGAAAAATCCAAGTTTGTTAATGCAATGTAGCAAACATTTAAGAAAGAAATAATAGTGAACTTCATAAATTTTAAATAAAACATCAACAAAAGAACTAGAAAACTTCCCACCTCATTTGATGAAGTCAGCACAACCCTGATACCCAAATCAGACAAGGACAAGAAAGAATATTGTAGGTCAATATCTCCTATGGACATATGCACAAAAATCCTTAAGAAAATATAAGCAAATCAAATCATTTAGAATACAGACAGAATAAAACATCATATTAAAGAGGGAAGTATGTCCCAGGAATGCAAAATTTTTAAAATTTAAAAACAAGTAAATACACCATATTTACCTAACAAATAAAAAAATCCAATCATTTCAATAGATTCAGAGAAGGCATTTGAGAAAATTCAATATTTTTCATGATAGTAACTCTCCGGAAATTAGGAATAAAGAGTACTTCCTTAATCTGGTGAAAAGCATTTACTAAAAACCTATGGTTAGCATCATACTTAGTGGTGAGATATGGTATGCCTTTCCTCAAAGACCAGAAAGAAGGCAAGGATGTCCACCTTTATCACTTCTATTTAACATTTTTCTGAAAGTCCTAGCTAGTATCATAAGGAAAGAAAAAGAAATAAAAGGCATAAAGAATGGAAAGGAAGAAAAGCAAAACTGTATTTATTTGTAAATGACATAATCATGTGTTTAGAAAATCTAAGGAATATTTTTAAAAGTTACAGAAATAAGTGTTTTTAGCAGGTCATGGGATACAATTTCAATATACAAAATAAAATATATGTTCATGTTTTAGCAACAAAAAATTAGGAGATGAAATAAATTGTGCATTTTCATTTAAATAAGATAAAAAGAAAATTATTACAGATAATTTTCAGTCAGAAAATAAAATTTCTATAAGACTTCTACATAAAAGATTATAAAACATTAAGGAATTAAAGAAGACATAAAACAGGCAAACCATATTCATAAATTAGAAGAATCAATATTAAGATATTATTTTCTTCTAATTGGTTTCTAGATTCGGCACAATCCCATTCAGAATACCAATAGACTTTTTCTTTCTTGTGTAATTGATAAGTCAATTCTGAAATTTATGTGGAATTGCAAACAACCTAAAATAACTGAGACAGTTTTGGAAGAAAAGATGTTGGAAGGCTTGCACTCCCTGGTTTTGACTTCCTTGGTAGTCAAGGCACAAACGAATTGTGACTGCTTTTCTTTTTCAAAGATTATTGTGCACAATTTCAAAGTTTGTGATGATTTTTGTCTCTGCAGTCAATTACAGGTGAAAGGAGGCTCAAAGGTAAAATTGGATCATGCACAAAATTGTGCAACTCAACTGGCAGTGCTTGACATTTTTGGCCTAATTTAAGGGAAACAGTCTACTCTTCTACGTGGTTGTCTGTCTGCTAACCAGGCCTGACACTATAGCTGTACAAAGTGATGAGATGCCAAATAATAAGAAATCCAGTAAGTCTTCTTGCTACTCTTCCTACTGTCATGCTATTCAAGAAATTTGTTAAGAAGCTAAGTCAGTCACTATCGTGGGTGCAGGGAATACATAAATGAATGTCTAAGCTCACGGTCCCAAGAAGAGAGGTAAGAAAATAGATACATGCTGTAAATTCTATTACAGAGATACTATATTAATCAGGAAGGTTGGAATATGCTGCAATAAACAGCACCAGTGTTTTATTGGCTAACCAAAGGAAAGGCTTATTTCTTGCTCACACATTATCAGAGCTCTGTGGGTCTAGGCATTTTTCCATGACAGCTATTCTTCATGTGGCACCTTGGCAAACCAAGACACTGGAACTTCCACTGTGCTGAAGCTTCAGGGAACATGTGACCTCAGTTGATGTGAGAGGCAGGGAAAGAAGGGTGGAAAATTACCTACATTTCTTAAATTCTGTAGCCTGCAAGTGATGCTAATTATTTCCACTCATATATCACTGGCCAAAGTAAGTCACATAGCCTGCCTAACTTCAAACTAATGGAAAAATACACTCTTTAATGTGCTGGGAAGGAGAGGGGATTTCAATAAGTTGGTGATTATTAGAGATGTCTACCATATAGGCATAATGCTCGGTTGAGGAGAGCACAAAGGAGCAAGAATCTGAGAGTGTATGATTAAGAGAGGTTGGGGGCAGTTTCTTGAAAGAAGCAGCATCTTTAAGAATAAAGAGGAGCTGCCTTTTGAAGAAAGGAGAAAGTAAATTCCAGGCAGATGGAACCACATGCACTCAGGTATGAGTATATTGGGATAATTATCAGTCATTGACATCTGCAGAGAGAAGGGTTGACAGAGGAATGTCTGTGCATGTAGCCAGCACATAGACCATCAGTGCCCCTTTAAATAATGGAATAATGGAATAGAAGCAGGGTTTGCAGTAATTTCTATACAAGAATATAAGGGATTTTGACACCATTCTTACTTAGTATTAGAATAATAACTCAAGGAGTTCTTAAGCAGATTAGGACCAGAGAAATAGTTTCCCAACTTGAAGAAACTTAACAGAAGTTAAAGGACCATTTGAATAAAGGGCTCATCCATAATATAATTCTCAGACCTCAGACTGCAAACTTCCTTCAGAGCAGAAGTTGTTCCTATCTGATTCTGGGATCATTCTAGGATAGACAGAATCATTCTGTTCTGTCTTCTTGGGAAAAATAGATTTCATATTCTTTTCCCTCTATAAATACAGAATGAATAGGTTACTGAATAGGTTACTTTTTTCCAACATCTTTTTCCCTTATGAAAATTTCCTAGTAATGGTAGGAAGCATCTCTGGCTCCTGTAAGGCCCCGGGAGAGTTTCACTGCAGCACTGTTTTATGTAACATGTAAAATGACTGGAGGGCAGGTTGGTTTTGGTGGTGAATCAGCACGCTGCAAGTTCTCATTAAATGTTCAACAGGAACAACATCAAAAGTGAGTGTTCCCTGTCAT
This sequence comes from Chlorocebus sabaeus, assembly GCF_047675955.1. Taxonomy (NCBI): domain Eukaryota; kingdom Metazoa; phylum Chordata; class Mammalia; order Primates; family Cercopithecidae; genus Chlorocebus; species Chlorocebus sabaeus. The sequence continues at coordinate 14,883,692 of NC_132932.1, read as the reverse complement.
ACCGTTGGTATAAATCTTGTGAATCAGTTTGAGGATTTCAAGGGGATTTTGCCCCAGTTACACATGTTCTTTGGAAAGCAACAAATATGCATGTAGATCAATAGCCAGGAATTTGAGCCAAAGAAACATATTTTTTTTTTTTTTTTTTTTTTTTGAGACGGAGTCTTGCTCTGTCGCCCAGGCTGGAGTGCAGTGGCCGGATCTCGGCTCACTGCAAGCTCTGCCTCCCGGGTTCACGCCATTCTCCTGCCTCAGCCTCCCGAGTAGCTGGGACTACAGGCACCTGCCACCTCGCCCGGCTAGTTTTTTGTATTTTGTAGTAGAGACGGGGTTTCACCGTATAAGCCAGGATGGTCTCGATCTCCTGACCTCGTGATCCGCCCGTCTCGGCCTCCCAAAGTGCTGGGATTACAGGCTTGAGCCACCGCGCCCGGCCTTAAGAAACATATTTCTTTGGTTCCACTATAATTATTACATGGATTCTTGTATTCTTTTCTTGTGGGAAAACATGACCAGCAAGCAGCACAGTAATATATGATATGAATAAAATATGAATTTTAGATTTTCAAAGAAAACTTAATGTTCATCTTATCTGAATATCATTTTACAAATGGAAACAATGTATTCAAAGTCACATAGCCGGTAATACTAGCAACTAGAACCAAGATCTGTTGACTTAAAGCTTGATGATCTTTCTTATATTTTAAAATAAACTTAATTAATAAAAATAATAGAAATTAATTAATGAAAATTAAGTTTCACTAAAATTAATAAAACTTAAGTTTTATTAATTCAAATCCAAATGAGTCACTTTTATTATTAGCAGCAGTAGTAGTATTTGCCCATACTGTTTAGATTTACTTACATACTTAACTTTTTCTTTTCTTTTTTTGGTTATTACTATTTTCTGCATATCACTCCTAACTTCTCGGTTTAATGCTTTCTGACCCAAGTATGTCCTTGAGTTAGAGTTCTGTCAGTAAGGATCTGTTGATAGTAAACTTTATCAAAATGTGTCTGAAAATTATTATTTGTTATTATTTCACTTCAAGTATTAAAAGAGCACGTATATATGGATAGATTTTTGAGTAGAAAATGTTTAGTCTAATATAGAAGATTGATTTTCTTTTACTCTCAGAATTTAAAAATTATTTCATTGTCTTCTGGTCTTTATTGTTGCTGATGAGAGGTCTGCTGCCATATTAATTGTAGGTCTTTTGCATGGAACTATTTTTTTCTCATTGGTTTTTTTAAAAGATGTTATCTTCATCTTGAGGTGCTGCAGTTTTACTATTATGTATCTAGATAAATATTTTTTTTTCTGTATCCTGCTTGGATATCTTGCTTTGTCATCAGTATGCTTTATCAAACTGAGCATTCATATTTTTCAATTCTAGAATATCTTTTTTAAATCAAATTCCAAGTCATTGTCTTCCAAAGAACTTGTGTTACTCTTATTCTATCTACTATTGTTTTCTGGTACTCATTCTAGATAAATGTTGAAAATTTTCATTCTATCTTCTATGTCACTCTAAAACTTTTACATATTCTGTTTGTTTACCTTCTTTTTAGTTCTAGCTTCCAGTTCAGTAATTCTTTTGTTACCTTAGTTTAATATGCTATTTCGTTTCTATACTGAGCTTAATCTTGGTAACTATATTTTCATTTGTAGAAATTCCATTTGTTTCACTTTCCAGTTTCTCTGATTATTTTTACTATGCCTTGTTCCTTCATTGTTATTTTGCCTTCTATCTCTTTAATAATTTTAAAAATACATATTTTAGTAACCTCTTAACATTCTATTAATTTGAATTTGGGGGATGCTGTTTTTTTCTGATATTGTACTTATAATCTTCTTCGTGGTTTGTTTCCTTATATAGTTCATAATTTTTCATTGTGGACTTTCAGTGGGGATTATTAACACTATGGAAACTGCATAAAATCTTGTTTGAGGAAATGTTGCTAACGAGTGGTTCGACATTTGCTTGTGCCAGATACCTTGGGAGTTTTCCCATAAATATGACTGGTTTCCATATTGAGGTCTCAGCATCGGAATTCCTACGCCATAGAGACTAAAATATTTGGGAATGCAGAAAAATTTTATTTAAATCCTGTTCTATAAAATTAGAGCTAGAGAGGGAAGGTAAATGGGTCTCTTGGAAAGGATTCGGAGATCCACCAGATGCCATTCTTGCGCTTTTTCATTGAGAGCTGAGCCCACTAGTATCTGGCATGTTAAATTCCCAGGAATCTGGAAGGAAGACAGTCTCATCCTTGCCAAAATAAACCTTCATTCCAACACTGACAACAAGTAGCATCTTGTATTCCAAAGGACACAGGGCTGGAAAATCTACATTCTGTACCTAACACTCCCAAAATGTTCAAGCTGCTCTTCCCATCATTGAAAACTGAGTGCACAAAGAATTCTTTAATATGGTTAGCAACTTACGATTCTGAGTTCTAACTTCCTGCTACAACACATGTTGGTCTCCTGCAGGTGCACATGGTTTCCTGGCAGTACCTGTCAGTATCCTCTCAGATGCAGCTATCTTGTGGCTTCAATAGCAAAGGACTGATTTAAAAACTGAGCCTGGGTTCTACTGGTACATGTTTGGTAGTAAGGACAATAACACTAATGGATAACATTTATTAAGACCTCATATGGGTGAGATACTATATAAATATTAATTATTTCATTTAATCATTTCAAACCTCCGAGTACTCTATTTTACAAATCAGGGAAGTGAGACTTGAAGGATTTAGTAACTTACACTTGGTCATGGAGTTATGGAATTTGGTGTTTGAGTTGAGGCAATCTGATTCCCACATCAACTCTTAAATGTAATATATACTGCTGCTACTGCTATTGATACCTCTTATTCTAGCAAGTAATGGACATATTTATTTTTAAGCAATAAACAGCTACCTTCAGAGTCATTTTAGCATTTTAAGTACAATTAACAAATACATTAGTGTCCTATAACCATTTCAAATTCAACATGTCCTATTTTCACATGAACCATCAAAATGTTCCCCAAATATTACTAATTTGGGATAAGTATATTTACATTATACTTATGTGTATATTTGTTATTTATGAGTAAATTATGAACAAATTATGAGGTTATTAAACAATTGTATATATTTGTGTATAAAACTTGCTCCTAGAGACAGCTTGGAAGTCCTTTGTTCATTATTGTATCCTGAGTTTTACTTGAAAAAGAACAGTTTCCATAATACCTCTCAGGTGTTACAACATTTTAAAATAATACTGAGAAGAGATAGGCACTATGTTAGTACCTATTGGCATACCTAGTGTTTGCCAGGCAGAATGACTACATGATAAAGAATTAACTGCTTATTTTAGTCATTTGGATTTCCCCAAATCTAACTCTTATCTCACCAGTTCCCTCATGTTTTCTTCATTTGCTCAACATTGTGTGTTGGCTTGGGTCATGGAAAATGGAATACCAGAAAACAGCAGGTGAGGCAACTCCTGAGAGGAAAATAGTGTCCTTTCCAGAGAGAGAGAAAGAAAACAAAGGACATTTCCTCCTTTTAAAGTAAGTTTTTTTAATTGTAAAAGCACATAATTATTCAAAAAAATTTGGATGTCACAGAAAAGGAAGAAAACTCTACTTATTGTTCTACCAGCCAACGCAATCACCATTCATAGATTTGTGTATTTCCATCTTATCTCCGTTATTTGTATAGTTCTGTGCTTTTGTTTTTGATAATTATGATCATACCATAGAATGAAACCTGTTAGGTTTTGTTTTGCCTAGTATTATGGCAATTGTTTCTGTCAATATTGTCTGTATGAATACACACATACTCCCCAATTTTAGCAGCTATTCTACCTGAATATAGGAGCACTTAAACATTCAGTACTATATGAGGTTGCTAAACAATAGACCTCCCTGCAGGTGTGATTCCTGGCAGCTATGTTGGCAATTGCCCTTCAGGTCTCTTCATATCTCCTCCTGAAGTCTCCAATGCCTCCTGCCAAGATTTCTTGTGGCTGCCATTCATTCAAGTTTTGGTAAATTCTAACCAGCAGCAGTGATGTCTAATACTGCCCTTTCTAATGGCAGACGTTCCTATGAACTCTTAACTTGCTAATCTTTGGTAAGCCAATTCTTTGAAGGTATCTTGAGTCACTGTAAAATGATTATTTTGGCCTTTCTCTGGTGGCTCCCTGATTAGCCTAATAACTGACCTTCTGAATTCTTTTTTCAGGTAAATCAGGGATTTCTTCTTGGTTTGGATCCATTGCTGGTGACCTGGAGTGATTTTTTTGGGGGGTGTTAAAGAATCTTGTTTTGTCATATAACCATGGTTGGTTTTCTGGTTCCTTCTCATTTGGGTAGGCTGTGTCAGAGGGAAGGTCTAGGGCTCAAGGCTATTGTTCAGATTCTTTTGTCCCATGGGATGTTCCCTTGATGTAGTACTTTCCCTTTTCCTAGGGATTTGGCTTCCTGAGAGCAAATCTGTAGTGATTGTAATCTGTCTTCTGAATCTAGCCACTCATCAGGTCAACCAGGCTCTGGGATGGTACTGGGGTTGTCTATACAGAGTCCTGTGATGTGAACCATCCGTGAGTCTCTCAGCTGCGGATACCAGCATCTGCTCTGGTGGAGCTGGCAGGGGTGAAATGGACTCTGTGAAGGCCCTTAATTTGGGTTATTTAATGCACTATTTTTGTGCTGGTTGGCCTCCTGCAGGGAGGTGGCACTTTCAAGAAAGCATCAGCTGTGGTACTATAGGGAGGATCAGGTGGTGGGCAGGGCCCTAGAACTCCCCAGAGTACATGCCCTTTGTCTTCAGCTCCAACGTGGGTAGAAAGGACCCTCAGGTGCGGGCAAGGCTAGGTATGTCTGAGCTCAGACTCTCCTTGGGAGGGTGTTGCTGTGGCTGCTGTGGGGGATGGGTGTGTGGTTCCCAGGTCAATAAAGTTATGTTCCTAGGAGGATAATAGCTGTCTCTGCTGTGTCATGTAGGTTGTCAGGGAGGTCGGGGAAAGCCAGCAGTCACAGGCCTCACCCAGCTCCCATGCAACCCAAAAAGATGGTCTCACTCTCACTATACCCACCCCCCAATAGCAGTGAGTCTGTTTCCAGGCAGTAGGTGAGCAGGGCTGAGAACTAGCCCCAGGTTACTCACCTCCCAGCTATGAAAGCAAGTAGGGCTTTTGTGCTTCCCCACCTGTGGAGTCTCACACAGGATTCATGCCTTCCTTTGAGTTCTGGCCAGGAGACTTCTGGTTCGGTTGTAATTATTACAAAGTTCAGCTGGAAGTTTCCTTCTCCCTGTGGCTTTTTCCCAGTCCTTTTCTGGCAGTCCTCCCCAAGGACCCCTGTGAGGCAAGGCGGAAGTGGCTACCCAGGGGACGCAGAGAACCCACGGGACTTTTCCCACTGCTTCCTCTACCCCTGTATTTCACTTGTGTCTCTAAATTGACTCAGACCCAGGTAAGGTCAGAATCTTCTTCCATGATGTAGACCTTCGGGTTCTTTAGTGACGGTGTGTGTTCAGAGGCAGACGATCCCCCTTTCTCACTTCCACAGTTTGGACACTCACAGTATTTGGGGTGTCTCCTGGTTCCTGCAGGAGCAATCTGCTTCCTTCAGAGGGTCTGTGGGTTCTCTTGGCTTTCCTGAATTATTTCTGCAGCAGTTCTGGAGCAAAAGTTCGCGATGTGAGACTCTACACACTGCCCTGTCCATCCGAGTGGGAGCTGCAAACTAGTCCTGCCTCTTGCCTGCCATGATCCTCTCAAAAAACACCAATTTATACATTTCATTTGCCTCTCCTCCAAGCCCCTGGTAACCACAATTCTAGTCTTTGATTTTAATAATTTTACCATTTTGGATGACTCATAGAGGTGGAATCATGCAGTACTTGTCTTTCTGTGTGTAACTTATTTCACTTAGCATAATGTGCTCAGTGTTTATCCATATTGTTGCATATTGCAGAATTTTTCACTTTTTAAAAGCTGAATAGTATTCCATTTTATGTATATACCACAATTTATTTATCCATTCACCTGTCAATGAACATATGGGTCCTTTTCTTATCTTGGCTATTGTGAATTTCTTACTCACTGTGAAAAACACAGATGTGATAATATCTCTTTTTTAGATCCTGATTTCAATTATTTCATATATATACCCAAAAGTGAGATTGCTGAATCATGTGGTAGTTTTATTTTTATCTCTTTGACGAACTTCCACACTGTTTTCCATAGTGGCTGTACCATTTTGCAGTCCCACCAACAGCATGCACTGGTTCCAATTTCTCCACATCCTTGCCAACACTTGTTTTTTGTTTAATTTAATTTTTAATTGACAAATAAAAATTATATATATTTTGGGTATACAACATGATGTTTTGATATATGTACACATTGTGGAATGGCTAAATTGAGCTAATTAACATATGCCCTACCTCACATGTTTACCTTTCTTTGTGTGTGTGTGGTGAGAATGCTTACATTCTACTCTTAGCAATTTTCAAGTACATAACTCTAGTCACCATGATAGGCAATAGATCTCTACAACTTATTCCTCCCATCTAACTGAAATTTTGTGTTCTTTGACTAACATCTCTCCAATCCTCTAACCTCCAGTCTCTTTTTCTCTCTCTTTTTCTATTTGTTCAACTTTTAAGATTCTACATGTAAGTGAGAGCGTGTGGTATTTGTATTTCTGTACCTGACTTGTTTTACTGAACATAATGTCCTCCACGTTCATCTGTGTTGTCTAGTGACAAACCTTTTTTTTTTTTTTTTGATAATAGCCATCCTGAGAATTGTGAGGTATGATATTTTTATAATCAACAATAATATATTGTACGCCTAAAATTTGTTGAGGATAGGTCTCATGTTAAGTGCCCTTACAGCAATAAAAAATATTAAAAAAAAAAAAACGACATGTAAATCAGCCCTTGCATGAGATTCTAAGCATCTTTAGGTGGTTTTCTCTGTGTTCTTTGCAGTGCTGAGCAGAATGCCTTTCACATACAAATGCTCAGGAGGCATTGCCTTCCACCCCTTCCTTTAGAAGTCTTCCCTGTGAATTACTCATGCCTGTTGGAGGCTGCAGTTAAGCAAAAGTCTCCATCTAAAGAAACACTCAGGGAGAAAGAGTGGGTATATTGGAAAGAGCAAGGGTTGAAGTCACATGGATCTGGATCAAAATCCTGACATTGTCACATACCAGCTAGGTGACCTTGGCAAATAATAACCTCTAGAAGCCTCACTTTTGTTTTAAATAAAATTCAGGAAAATTGAGGGTTGTTGTAAGGATTAAAGGAGGTAACATATGTAAAGCCTCTCATATTAAGTCAATGTCTGTGTCCTATCTGCTTCCTTCTTTATGGTCTGGGTATGATAAACTGATTTAAGTCTTCATGAGTGCTGCTTCCCATGCTTCCAGATTGGACAATATCATTCGGTATTCTGTGGATATCACCCAGATTGCTCATGCCTTTGTACAAGGTTGTCAGGGAGCTGATAACTTCTTCCAAGGACAAATGAAAAGTGACCAAGGAATATTTGGTGGTATCTTCTATGCCATTAATTCCTGCCTTTGCAATTTCAGCAGCTCAGGTGGTGGCTTCATACTTGTGAAAATCCCCCCACTGTAATCTACCTTCTCATTTGTCATCAAATTTAATCCTTGTATCCAGTGCCTAAATGCCCATGAAATATGTAAACCAAAAGAGCCCAGACAGCTGCAGCAAGGGAGGATATTAGTGGAGTCTAAAAAATAAGCAAAGCTATATCCATGTCCCTACAAAGGACACAAACTCATCCTTTTTTATGGCTGCATAGTATTCCATGGTGTATATGTGACTCATTTTCTTAATCCAGTCTGTCACTGATGGACATTTGGGTTGATTCCAAGTCTTTGCTATTGTGAATAGTGCCGCAATAAACATACGTGTGCATGTGTCTTTATAGCAACTGGAAACCATCATTCTTAGCAAACTATCACAAGAACAGAAAACCAAACACTGCATGTTCTCACTCATAGGTGGGAACTGAACAATGAGATCACTTGGACTCGGGAAGGGGAACATCACACACCGGGGCCTATCATGGGGAGGGGGGAGGGGGGAGGGATTGCATTGGGAGTTATACCTGATGTAAATGACGAGTTGATGGGTGCTGACGAGTTGATGGGTGCAGCACAGCAACATGGCACAAGTATACATATGTAACAAACCTGCACGTTATGCACATGTACCCTAGAACTTAAAGTATAATAATAATAAAAAATAAAAATAAAAAATAAAAAAATTTAAAAAAATTAAAAAAAATAAAAAATAAGCAAAGCATGAGTAATGGCAGGTAATATGCTATCTACAAATTGCCCTGTCTCCTTGTCATGTTCCAGTTTGGTAGGAAAAAAAGTCCTTAGTCTATGCAATAGGTGTCACTGGTTAATTGAAGAGTCTCCACTCACTGAGGTATAATCATGACATCTCCCCCTATGAAATCCTTGCAACTACACTTTTAAAATCCCCCTTTCCCCAGTGAGTTTCAGAAATGTTTAACAGCACCTTAGCCTAATTGCATAACTTTTCACTTGCAGTTTTTTAGTTTCCTTTAGTTTCTTAAGACATTTGTAAAATATCCCTCTTATGTGTTCTCCAAATCCCCTTTTTCCCCTGCCCCAAGCTTGGGCAGAGGCTGGGGCTGTCTCCGGGATGGCATAAAGAAGGACGTCTGGTTAGTTTGCAGCCAACCCTCAGCTTCCAGCTTCCCCAGACCACGTGAACAAGGGATAGGATGGGGCAGAGAGAAGGCAGGACTGTGGAGCCTTGTCCTTTTCTCATGGTTCTTACTGCTTCCCTAAGTATGCTGACCTTTGATTTCTTTTCTGAAGCAGGCCTTCGTGTATTATCCTGATTTTACATCTAGTACTGGTCTGCTCAGCCTGTCACAACACAACTTCACAGACTTGGTGGCTTAAACAAGGTGACTTTACTTTCTCACAGTTCCAGATCCTGGAAGTTCCAGATGACAGAGTTGGGAGGGTTTTTCCTGAGACCTGTCTCCTTGGCTTTTAGATAATCACGTTTTCTCTGTTTCCCTGCATGCATTTTTTCCCTGTGTGCACACCCCTGGCATCTCTCTTGTGTCCTGATCCCCTCCTTTTATAAGGATGCCAGTCAGATTAATTAGGGCCCATCCTAATGAACTGATTTTAACTTAATCACCTATTTAAAGACCCAGTCTGCAAATACTGTTACATTCTAAGGCACAAGGGTTTAGAACATCAACATATGAAGTGTGGGGAGGACACAGTTCAATCCATAACATATATATTCATACCTATATAATCATAGATATGATATAGGCAACACATGTAACTAATTTTTTGCGTATTTTACAGCTTATTTGAAACTTTTTTTGCTCGTTGATACAGCTGTAGGGAGTACTTACGTTTTTCATGATCAACAGCTGAGAGAAATGTCTAATATGATTAACAACAAAGTAATATTCAAAATAATATTTACAAGTGAACAGTGAGCAGAGAAATAAACAGTTAGAAATAAAACTTAACCAGATCAAAGTAAAACCCCGCACTTAGGAGGGGAAATATTACAAAATTCTACACACAGGATCCATTTTTCCAACACATGATTCAGCACCTTTTATGTGCCAGGCATGCTTCTAGGGTTTGGAAGTACAGTGGCTAATGAGATTTTTTTAAAAGGAGGGAGAGATAATAAATAAATGTAAACTATAATTGTGGGTAGTAACATATATATATACATATATGTTATTGCATATATATGCAATTATAATGTAATGTAATTATATTATAATTGCAGATAGTAACATACATGTAATGCAATTATAACTGTATTATAATTGCAAATAGTAACATGTATTATTATTGCATTATAATTGCAGGTAGTAACATATATATGTAATATAATTATTATACATATGTGTGCATTAAAACAAATGAAATGAGGTCATGGAGTGAGGTGGGACTGAGTTTAGATGAAGGGGACAGAAGGTGGTAGTTAAGTGGAGGTCTGAAAGTGCAGGGGGCAAGCCTGGCAAGAGCATCCCAGGAAGATGGGTGGAAGTGTGAGGGCAGGTGGCAGAGACCAGCCTGTCTTACGTGGGACCAACGGGAGGCTTCTATTGGAGAATGCAGTGAAGAAGGGAAGCTTGGTAAGGTAAATGGGGCCAAATTACACAGGGTCTGGTAGATGACTTTAAGAGTTTGTGTTTTGAGTATAAAGGGAATATCTTGGAGGGCTTTGAGCAGATCAGTGACTTGATCTGACTCATGTTTTTAAAGGATAATTCTGGTACGCCTGTGGGGATTTAATTGTGGATGGGCAAGAATAGAAATATTTAGGTAGGTTATCATATGTTTTATTTCTTTATGCATTTTAGAGACAGGGTCTTGCTCTGTCACCCAGGCTGGAGTGCAGCGGTGCCATCATAGCTCACTGCAGCCTCAAACTCCTGGGGTCAAGTGATCTTGTCACTTCAGTCTCTCAAGTAGCTGGGAATGCAGGTGCATGCCACCAGGCTCAGCAAATTTTTAATCTTTTTGGAGACACAGAGTCTTGCTATGTTGCCTAGGCTAGTCTCAAACCCCTGGCCTCAAGCAACCCTCTCCTGGGATTACAGGCGTGAGCCACCATGCCCTGCTAGACATGTTACTCTTGACTTGACAAAACTGGTGTGTACTGAAATGTGTCTCCCCCAAATTTATATGTTGCAGACCTAACCCCCAATGTGGTATTTGGAGACAGAGCCTTTAAGGAGGTAATTAGGGTTAAATGAGGTCATAAGTGTGGGGCCTTAATCTGATACGATTGGTGTCCTTATAAGAAGAAGAGAGACCAAAGCTCTTGCTCTCTGCAGGCACATAGAAGAAAGGCCATGTGAGGGCATGGTGAGAAGGCAGTTGCCTGCAAGCCAGGAAGAGAGCCCTCACCTGCAACCAAATCAGCCAGCATTTTGATCAGGGACTTCCAGCCTCCAGAATGTGAGGAAATAAATGTCCATTGTTTAAGTCAACCGGTCTGTGGTATTGTTTTATGGCATCCCAAGCAGATGAATACAAAAACCTGACATAAAAAGCCCCTGGGAAAATTTGTTTTTATGAATATTTTTGTTTTCTTGGCCCATGTTGAATGCATGTGTCACTGTGTGACACAACAACCTGCATTGTTGGTGTTTGCCCCATTCTTGAAGAGGATAGTGACTCTGCATTCTGTACACATTAAACTGCACGTGTACACATCTGGTACCACATTTCAAGAAAATGCATGCAGATATGGCATGTGATAACCATATCAGTAAGAGAGAGAGTTCTGGACGTCGCATTATGTGTAGAAAAGTTCAAGGAGCTGATAAAATAGGTAAAAAAGAGCTGGGGACAGATAGAAATGATGACCTCCAGAGTTGAAAGGCCAATATCTTATCTAATTTCAAGATGAGGAATTTTTAGGTAGTCAGATTTTACCTGAATGCAAAAGACCAGACTAGCAGAATTGTTTAAACTGAAAAACATTAGAAAGCAGTAATCTCCCTATTTCAGGAAGTAATAATCTCAGCCTAGAAATATATTTGCATGGTACACAGTATAGTAGATTTCCTCTTCCTTGAGGGGACAGTCACCCCTCAACACATGTGTATGGAAAGACATTGACCAAAAAAGGGAAAAATGGATTGTTTCATGAGGCTGGGTACTAAGGTCGGATTATAGAGATAACTATAAATGTTTCAATATTATGTGTGAAATCAAAGTACATCACCAGGCTCTGAATCTGCTGCACACTTCATTCATTTGTGCAGTTCTTGATTTGGTAAGTTGGCCCCCAGGCAAACAAATATTCACATTATGGATTTTGTTATTGCTTTTTGTATTTGTGAAGTAATGAGTCTATTCCTTTTCCAATCTTGAAATCATTTTAGAAACAGAATATAAATAAATGAACTTCCATAAACAAAATAACATTATTTTTATGATTACAAATGTAATGCCTGTTCATGGTAGAAAGTATGGAAAAGTGTGTGTGGAATAACAATAGTCACCCAGATTCCTAGCTGTAAGAGATAATCAAGATTAACATTTTAGCATATTTAATGCCAGTCTTTTTACTATGTATAATCATGTGTACGTATTTTTTATTTTTTAATTGTTTTTATTAAAAAAGTAGACATGAGGTCTTGCTGTATCGCTCAGGCTTGTCTCAAACCCCTGAGGCTCAAGCAAGCCACCCGTCTTGGCATCCCAAAGTGCTGGGATTACAGGTATGAGCCACTACGCCTGGTCAACCATGTATATGTAAAACTGCAACTGTATACACACACGCACATCCCTTTAAAATTGAAAGTGAGTCATTTTCTTTTCTACAATACATTACCAGCAATGCTGTATGCCATTAATGAATTTGAAAATGTGATGTTTTAATAGCAGTGCCATATTCCATGCATCAATTTGCCACAATTTACAATGTATTTTCACATTTGTGCACAGAATATTTACAATGTTGGCAGTTGGTGTGGTTTGGATGTGTGTCCCTGCCAAAATCTCACATTGAAATATAATCCCCAATGTTGGAGATGGCGCCTGGTGGGAGGTAATCGGATCGGGGGCAGCAGTGGATTTCTCACAAATGGTTTAGCACCATCCTCTTGGTGCCGTTCTCATGATAGCTGAGTGAATTCTCAGTAGATCTGGTCGTTTGAAAGTGTGTGGCATCTCCCCATTGGCTCTCTCTCTTGCTCCTGCTCCAACCATGTGACCTACATGCTCCCTGCCTTCACCTTCTGCCATGACTGGAAGCTTTCTGAGGCCTCCTCAGAAGCAAGCAGATGCCAGCATCATGCCTCCAATACAGCCTGCAGAACTGTGAGCCAATGAAAGCCTTTTCCTTATAAATTACCCAGTGTCAGGTTTTTCTTTGTAGCAGTGGGAGAGCAGACTAATATACCAATGTTTCATTGTTAGCATTAACATTATGATAAACACCCTTATACAAATATCTTCGTATACATGTTTGATTATTTTCTTAAGATAATTACTAGAAATGGGCCGGGCACTGTGGCTCACGCCTGTAATCCCAACACTTTGGGAGACCGAGACAGATCACCTGAGGTCAGACGTTCGAGACCAGCCTGGCCAACATGGTGAAACCCCATCTCTACTAAAAATACAAAAATTAGCAAGTGTGGTGGCAGATGCCTATAATCCCCACTTCTTGGGAGGCTGAAGCAAGAGAATTGCTTGAATCCGGGATGCAGAGGTTGCTGTGAACCGAGATCACGCCACTGTGCTCCAGCCTGAGGGACAAAGGTAAGACTTTGTCTCAAAAAAAAAAAAAAAAAAAAAGATAATTACTATAAATAGAATTAATGGGTTAATGCCTGAATATTTGTAAAACTCTTGGTAGAAATTGTCTGTCAAACTGACCTCCAGAAAGATGATAGCACTTTCTATACCCATAATTGGTATATAAGGCTACCAGTTTCTAGTAGTTCATCAACTCTAAGCATGCTCTTTAAAAAGAAATTTTGTCTATTTGATAAGCAACAATGGACTTTCAGCCTCATTGTAGTTTATTTGATTAGGAAGATTGATTTTTTCTTCTATATTTAAATAGTGATTAACTTTAAGGTGATTTAAGTAGTTTCTGTTAAGGATTGTTCATGTTCTTTGCTATTTTGTTAAATTCATATTTGTCTTTTTCTTGTTAATTTGTAAGGGTGCTTCATAATGTAAAGGAATAAACTCTTTGTAATATATATACACATATTTTTAGTCTGCCACTTTTCTCTCAACTATTTTTCATTACCACTGACATGCAGAAGGTTTTACAAAAGTCATTTGGTTAAAATTGTACATCTTTTTTGCAATTATTTTTCTATTAAATTTATGCTTAGAAAGTTCTTTCCAACTATAGAATTAGTTATCTAATTAATTACCTAATTAGTTATCTAATATTCAACTATATTTTATTTTAATGTTTAACAGCATTTAAAGACTTTTTGCCTATTTTTTTACCTTTTAAATATAGTATGAGGTATGAATCTAACTAAGTATGAGGTATGAATCTAACTAGTATGAGGTATGAATCTAAGACCGATTCAAGAATTGGGCAACTTTCAGAACCAGAACAGGTGCTAAGAGCTCCAATCTGTCATGTTGTCAGGAAGTGTTTATGGGCATAAAACAGAATTGAAGTTCAGAGACGAAGCTCGGTATCTTGCCCAATTTGGATCAGTTGACCATCTGTTTTTTTGTTCTTTTTGAGGCTGGTCTTGAACTCCTAGACTCAAGCACTCCTCCTGCCTTGGCCTCCCAAAGAACTGTGATTACAGGCATGAGTAACCATGCCCAGTCAGCCACCTGTGATTGACTGAAGCTCACCTGATGTGCTTGGCTGAGACTCAGTTATTTGTTATAAGAGTATATTCCTAGTTAGGCTTTCAGGTAGTTCAGTTAGGTTGCAGTTTGTTACATAAGAACTCGGTTATGGAGGTATCTTCAGGCCAAATTTAGTATAGTGTAACGTTGCTGTCCTTTTATAATGACTGGAGTTTTATAAATTAATTTTGAATGGTATGTATACAAGATTGACAAGATGTTGATCCTTATGGAAGCTGGGTAGTGGGTACATGGGAGTTTATCATACTACTCTCTTACCCTTCCTTCGTCCTTGAAAATTTCTCTAATAAAATGATTTTATTACTGTTCTGATTAAAAGAAGTCTTTATATTTGAACTCTGATCTCTTCCTCAAGTTCAATATGTAGTCTGTTATCACCAAATCCTGATTGCTGTTGCACATCATCGCTGTCACTGATTTAGCTCAGGTAGCTCTGTCTTCCCTGGACCTGTTGTCTGCGGGGTCCCTGTTCCAGCTATCCTCATACTGCCTACCTCATCATGCCTTTCTTTTTGCACTGGGCTCCTCTCTAGGCAAGCCGTATCATGCACCATAAATTCTGGGCTTTGCACACTAATTGCCCTTCCCTGAACTTGCTCTGCTGCATCTCACCTAAGTTCATTTGCACCTAGCTTTCTGCCTGGAAAGCATTCACCTTCCTTGTCCATCTGGCAAACTCGTGTGGTCCCTTCAGTATTCAAATGGAGCACCAGCCTTAGAAAGCCTTCCTTGGATCTCCCTAGCATCTCTGGCCATGAGCACAGTTCTCTCCTTGGGGCTTCCATCATTGGAATATACCCTAGTGTATTTGTTTATGTATCTCATATAAAAGTAGTCCCAGCTACTCGGGAGGCTGAGGCAGGAGAATGGCGTAAACCTGGGAGGCGGAGCTTGCAGTAAGCTGAGATCCGGCCGCTGCACTCTAGCCTGGGCGACAGAGCGAGACTCCCTCTCAAAAAAAAAAAAAAAAAAAGGGAACCTATTCTTGTTTATTTGTATAACCTCAGTGCCTAGCAAAGGGTCAATGGATGGTTGATGCATAAATTAAAAGGAAAGGAAAATCTACTTTCTAAACCTATCTGAAAGAAACAATGATTCTAAATTAGAATTTAATTATGGTACTCTTTCTGTCTCTCATTTCTGAAGTGTGGTTGTACCTCTAGGTTCTGTCCTAACGAGTCACAGGTTTACCACGAAATGAATGGAGATGGAGCCTCAGGGCTCCTTGTTGCATACCCTCCTTCCCAGGCTGTGGGAGGAAGCCTGGTGATGTGTTCACATGGTTACCTGACGTTGCAATATTTGCAAGATACTTATCTCCTCCCTTCCACTTCTCTTCTTGTCAGACAGTGGTGAAGTGAGCAAAAACACCTTTGGAATCCAGCTAAAGAAGGTTGAGCTGAGAATGCAGTCATATGAATTTAGTGAGATCCATTTATATGTTTTACAGCCGTTTCTGTGAATGAAGTTATTGTCAGCTGACCTGGTGTGGAGGAATTAGCACCACAGAGTGGAAGGCTACATTTTCCCTTCTCTCTGCTGAGTCAGCTGACCTCATGACACAAAGGTGTAGGGCCAAAAGTCCTATAGTGATGTGAATGTGTCCCGGGACACCTGGTTCTGTAAGTATGTGACTACCAGAGAAGAAGCATGGCTTGTAATTTATGAGGCTAAATTGCGTGTCCCTGGAAAACCCTCCCAGTCATGAGATGTATACAATTTGACTAGATAGTCTTGCCTATCGGGGATACTTAAAGTACTTAAAGTACAATGTATACAATTGTATTTTAAAAATTTTGATGGAAACTGAGAGAAAGATTATTTCTCAGAATTCCTGTATTTGTAGAAATATACACACAACCACCCGTGAGTGTCTCTGTGGGTGAAGTTGCAGATTTTGCCTGAGCTAGACGTTACTAAGAACAATCATGATGTTGAAGGAAATGTTTGTAAATTATCAATAGTTAAACAAAGATCAACCATGCCAAAAAATTGAATTATCTTTCTTTTCTATCAATAGAAAATGATACTATGTCAAAATTCTTGTCCCGTGAAGAGGTTCCAGGAGTGTGTAGCCAAAAAATATGGGAAAAAAACTATTATAAGCGATGTCAGAAAATTTATCCTAAAAATATCATGCAATCTTTAAAAATCTTGTGGTATAGATTGTACTTATCAACTGTTTGAACATGTGTAACTTGTTTTGATTTTAAGTAATTACTCACATTTATACTTCATGTTGTATTTGCATGCATTCTTTTCTCTATTTTAATTTTTTTATTATTTATTACTTTTTGAGACAGAGTCTCGCTCTTTCGCCCAGGCTGGAGTGCAGTGGCGTGGTCTCGGCTCGCTGCAACCTCTACCTCCTGGGTTCAAGCGATTCTCTTGCCTCAGTCTCCTGAGTAGCTGGGATTACAGGCATGTGCCACAATGCCTGGCAAATTTTTGTGTTTTTAGTGGAGGCAGGATATCATCAAGTTGGTCAGGCTGGTCTCAAACTCCTGACCTCAGGTGATCCACCTGCCTCAGCCTCCCAAAGTGCTGGGATTACAGGCTTGAGCTACCGCACCCGCATTCTTTTCTTAAAGATGCCTTTCCACATTTTAAAAGTCCCAGGCCCCATACACTCTGGATCCACCTCTAGTCCTTCCCCTCTGAGTCCTCAACAATTTGTGCCTTTCCCGTTGTAACACCTTCTTGATGATACTGAGGCCTGTTTTTCTTTTCCAGACCTTTGCTTGTGCGCGTGCTAGTTGGATGTTGTCTCCTGGTCATCCTCTCAGTTCATTGCTCCATTAGAGCTTCTGGCTTCCCGGTTTACCTCTTTGATATCATCACTCCCCTCTCTCTCCTCAACTTCTTTGACTGTATGGCTCATATCTAATCCATCATACCCTCTCAGATATTCTCCCCAGGGTTCCTTCCATTTTACACACCTTTACATTCTTGCTGTCACCGCTGAAGCAGAAATCTCCACTGAGCCCTGTGTAGGCTACTGTAGCAGCCCCCTGAACTGGATCTCTGCCCCTATCCTCCTTTAAATAGTTCATTTGATTGGATTTTCCTTTATTCTGATGCACTAAACTATTAGGATTGAAAAAAAAAATCCATTTCTCTCATCCATTCAAATCTACTCTATGATGCTAATTCTTCCACAGTCCTTGGTTTAAACTTTAAGCAGAACCCACAGCCTGTCCTTGTATTCTTAGATGATAAAAAAAAAAAAAAATTCTTCTGATCCCAAAATGTTAGTTCTGTGGTTAATACACAGGTCACTATAATAATTGTAATAATCAAGGTGCTCTGGAGAAACAGAACCAATAGGAAGACACACACACACACACACACACACACACACACACACACACAGAGAGAGAGAGAGAGAGAGAGAGATTTATTAGGTTGGTGCAAAAATAATTGTGTTTCTTGCCATTACTTTCAATGGCAAAACCCGCAATTTTACTTTTGCACCAACTTAATATTTTAAGGAATCGACTTGCACAGTTTTGGAGGCTGGCAAGCCTGAAATCCACAGGGTGGGCCAGCAGGCCCGAGACCCAGAACTCTCAGGCAGTCTGGAGGCAGAAGTCCTTGTTTTTGGGAGACCTCAGTCTTTTTCTCCTAAGGCCTTCAGTGGAGTGGATGACGCTATCCCATATTGTGCAGGGTAATCTGGTTTACTTAAAGTTTACTGATTAAAATGTTAATCTCATCCAAAATATACCTTCATAGCCACATTTAGACTGGTGTCTGGCCAAGGTACCTAGCCAAGTTGACAGATAAAATTCACCACCACAATCACTAAAACTTTGGTCCTGATACAAAGCTAATTCCCTGCCTCTCCCACTGCACGGTGTCTACTTGCATTAGGAGGGGGCTGAGCTACTACACTTTCTCCCCTGCTCCCCAGGCTGCCCGTGATTCAGTGGGAGGGATGGGGGATTAGGAACAGAAATGCTTACTCAATTAGCACTTTCAGACTTGGCAGGTGGTTAAAACTGGCATCACAGCATGGTTCCCTCCTCAGCTCCTGGCCACCCAAGACTTCTGGTAGCTCCCCCTCCACTGGGGGCAGCTCTCCTGGGTGGGAGGAAGAAGACCCAGGCAGATGTCTCTCCATGTGGCCCACGTCTAGCCACAGGCAAGCCACATACATTTTTGCCCTGACAACCTCACCTCTCAACCCCATTATAAAGGCTGACAGCTTTCTCCTAAAAATAATCTTCTCTATGTCTGACCTGTTAGCATCTCAGCAGGGGCGAGGCATGAAGAGTCACAGCCCAATTTTTGGTGAATTTCTTTGTAAGTCATACAAGATGCTCTCAGCCCGCACTTTGGATTATGACATCTGTTATCAGACCTCAGCTGAAACAGAGACTATCATTCCTTGTTATATTTTTAGAGGGTTCTAAGTAGTATTTGGCTTACTTCACTCTCCTGGTCAAAGTCCTTCAAAAGCTCCCCACGGCCAACAGAGCTCCATCTGAGTTCCTGCCCTGATCTGAAATGCCCAGTCATCCTCTTCCCCCACTCCCCTCAAATACCACTCACTCTGCTATTGTTCTTCCCCTCCACCAATGAAAAGCCTTCTCTTTAAGATCCCACTTCCTTTGTGTCCCAGAACACCCTCAATGGAAGCAATTTTTTTCATATCTTCCTTCAGAGCATTTATTCTCATTACCAGTCATTTGGCAGAGTGCCAGAGTGAGAGGGCAGGTCTAGGGGTCAGGGGACCTGGTGCTGCCCCACCAAGGTATGTTATTTTGAGCAATAACTTGCTGTCTCTGAACTTCCACCTCTCTCATCTTCATGGAAATGAGGCTATCAGAATAATGTCATGAAGTCATTGTGAAGATTAAACAAACAGACATATAAACTTTGCTGCACATTGCCTGGCCTTGTGTGGATATGTGTATGGCTGCCTTCTTGGGTCTCTATCTCTGATCAAGAGTCTGCAGGTGGGAAGGTGAGGGGGAGACCTGCCCTGTGGCTGAGAGTTCCGCCTACTCCATCCCTCCTATAGCACAATGGCAACGCTTGTACATATTCAAATGAGGATCAAACACACACAGCTGAGCAACCGTGGCAACCTGGCCTATTTCATCAACAGCTTGGGTAACCTGCTAACCCTTCTGGGAATTATCTTTCTTTGTAAATGTGCCTCTTTCTGAGAAATGTTCTGTGATATGTGGTCAGAGGTCCCTGAGGCAGGGGGCAGCTGTGCACAGGGCCACACTGCACCTTGACAAGGGGAAGGCTAAGTGGTACCTACTTGTAGGTTTTCAAAAATAAGTCAGTTTCTTTCTACTCTTCCTTTTACTCATAGCATTTGGTAAAGAAAATGTTGAAATTTAACTAGATTGTAATCTCCTTAAGGACTCAGTATATGGCATACCCCAGGCAGCCAACTGTAGACTGGATGGTCACGCAGCATCCAGTGACATCCCCAAGTGTCATGTTTGCCCTGCTCACATGGTCACTGGACATTGCTGTTTGACCCAAGAATAAAGCCACATGGCTCATGATGCCTTATGTAATCCCTCTCCCCAGGCAAGTCATATCCAATACATCTCCATGTTCTGTTACTTTTACGTCGTGAATATTTCTCGTTTGTCTACTTCTCTCTCTGTTTATTGACTTTTCAAGCCGCCACCATCATCTCTCACCTGGGCTCCTGCAATCGCCTTTTGAGTGTCTCCTTGTAAACATTCCTGACCCATCTGTCTGTTTGCCAAACTATAGCTGGGATAATCTTCTAAAAACAAATCTGGTCACCATGGAAAATGCTATGGAGGTTCCTCAAAAAATTAAATGTAGAATTTCCCTATAATTCAGCAATTCAACTTCTGGGTAGACACCCCAAATAAGTGAAAGAAAGGACTCAAACAGGTGTTTGTACACCCATGCTCATAGCAGCATGATTTATAATTGACAAAAAGTGGAAGCAACCCAAGTGTTCATTGATGGATGATAGACAAACAAAATGTGATACACACACACACAGATATGAATATTATTCAGTCACAAAATGGAAATTCTGACAACATGGAGGAATGTTGAAGACATTATACTGAGTTAAATAAGCCAATCACCAAGGAAAAATAGGATTCTACTTCTATGACGTACTTGCTAGTCAAATCCTTAGAGACAGAAAGTAGAATGATGGTTGCTGGGGGTTGAGGGGAGACAGAATTGAGAGCAATTGTTTAATTTGTAAGGACTTTCAGTATGAGAAGAAAATAAAAAGCTCGAGAGATGGATAGTAGTGATAGTTGCAGAAAAATGTGAATGTACTGAATGTCACTGAACCGAATGCTTAAAAATGGTAAATTTTATGCTTCTGTATATTTTACCAAATAAACTGCACAAAAATCCGATTATGTTACTGAAAATATTGTCAAAAAATTTCCTACTCTTCTTAGGATGAAATATGGACCATTAGCTGAGTCAGCTGGCTCTTATGTGATTGGACTTCTGCCCAGTCCTCCCACACCCTCTGGTATCATCTTGCCCCTCCAACCGGGGGATCCAGCCCATGGCCTTTTTTGGTTTCCAAGAAATCTTGCCTACGCAGTCTTCCCTCTGCTTGGGATGTTCTTTACTCAAACACAGCGACTTGATAAACATGGTAATGTACTGCTGTACGCAACTATGATCACGAAACTGTTCATCACATAACTTCTTTTCCTTGAAAAGTTTGATCTGTCAAACTCTTGTATGGAGGACATTATTGTGTCTCTCTTCTACAGAAGAATAAATCTCAGAGTTAGACTTCTATCACATGAAGACACTGGCACTTTAATTTCATGTTTCTGCTGCTTCAGTAAATACATTTTCAATAAATCAATTTTATGTTTATTTAAATATCTAACACTAAAAAATGCCACTGAATATTTCAGCAGAAAAGGTAAAAATAGCTTATTATTGATCAGAAAAATGTGAGTTACTCAGTCTTTTATGTTATGGATAGTTGATGAAATAAAATAACTGCTCCAAATTTTGGTTTTTGGACATTTATATAGGTATATAGATGTGATCTGTAAGTCTATAAGTGTGATTTTTATAGATCTATAAACATAACATAAACAAATTTTTAAAATTGTTTTACAGTAAAATTGACTTTTTGAATGGATATAGAGTTCTATGAGTTTTAATATATCTGTAGATGGGTGTAATCACTACCACAATAGAATAGAGAACAGTTTTATCACTTCCCAAAATCTCACACTTCCCTTTTGTAGCTACATCCTGCCCCAACCCCTAACACCTGACAACCACTGATCTGTTTCCTATCACAGTAGTTTTGCCTGTTCTAAGATGTTATATCAGTGGAATCAAAACCAAGCAGTATGTAATCTTTTAAGACTGCCTTCGTTTACTCAGCGTAATGCAATACTTAACTAGGTTGTTCCATTTATCAATAGCCCTTTTCTCTGAAGGACATTTGAGTTCTTTCCAAGTTTGCAATTATGAGTAGGGCCACAATAAACATTCATGTACAGGAGCGTGTAGAAATATAAGTTTCATTTCTATAGGGTAAGTCCCCATGAGTGGAATTGCTGGGTCATGTAGTAAGTGCATGTGTAGCTTTATAAGAAACTGCTATTTTTCTTCAGTGATTGGACCATTTTGTATTCCCATCAGCGATGTATGAGAGTTCATGTTGTTCTGCACTCTCAGTAGCACTTGATATTGTCAGCTTTTAAAAAAATTTAGACATTTTAATAGGCATGTAGTGATAGCTGATCATAATTTTAATCTACATTATCCTAATGGTAAATGATGCTGAGCATTTTTTCATGTGCTAATTTATCATCCTTATCTCCTCTTGGATGAAGTGTCTGCTTAATTCTTTCATCCATTTTCTAAACTGTGTTGTTTTCTTGATATAGTTTAGCTGTGTTCCCACCCAGATCTCATCTTGAATTGTAATCCCCGTAATACCCACGTGTCGAGGAAGAGACCTTGTGGGAGGTGATTAGGTCATGCGGGTGCTTTCCCCCATGCTGTTCTCATGATCCTGAGTGAATTCTCATGAGATCTGCTGGTTTTATAAATGGTCGTTTTTTCTGTGTTTTCCCACGCTTGCCCTCTCTCACCTACTACCATATAAGATGTGCCTGCTTCACCTTCTGCTATGATTGTAAGTTTCCTGAGGCCTCCCCAGTCATGTGGAACTGTGAGTTATAAATTACCCTTCATAAATTACTCAGTCTCGTGTAGTATCTTTATAGCAGTGTGAGAACAGAATAATACACTTAGTATTGAGATTTTAGAGTTTTTCTCTTTTAATATATTCTGACTATGAGCTCTTTGTTGGATGTGTGGTTTGGAAATATTTTCTTTTCTTTTTCTTTTTTTTTTTTTTTTTGACAGAGTCTCCCTCTGTCCCCCAGGCTGGAGTGCACTGGCATGATCTCGGCTCACTGCAAGCTCCGCCTCCTGAGTTCACGCCATTCTCCTGCCTCAGTCTCCTGAGTAGCTGCGACTCCAGGGGCCCGCCACCACGCCCGGCTAATTTTTTTTTTTTTTTTTTTTTTTTTGTATTTTTAGTAGAGGCGGGGTTTCACTGTGTTGGCCAGGATGGTCTCGATCTCCTGACCTCGTGATCCACCCGCCTCAGCCTCCCAAAGTGCTGGATTACAGGTGTGAGCCACTGTGCCTGGCCGGTAATCTTTTCATTCTTTTAATGGCATCTTAGAGAAAAAATGTTTACCTTTGATAAAATCCAATCTGTTAACTATTTCTCTTCTATAGACTGTGCTTTTGGTATCATATCTAAGAACTCTTTGCCTAACATCAGGTCATGAAGGTTTCTCCTATGTTTTCTTCTAAATGTTTTGTTTTATATTTAGATTATAAACCACTTTCAATTCATTTTCATTTAAGGTTTAAGGTTTTGGCAGAAGTTCATATTGATGATTTCAGCATCATTTGTTGAAAACATTATCCTTGATCCATTGAATTGCCTTTGCACATTCCTCAAAAATCTATTGGGCATGTTTATATGGGTCTGATCTGTACCATTTATTATTTTCCATTGATATATGTGTCTGTGCTGTAGACACAAACATGTTACTATAGATTTATAGTTACTGTAGATTTATAGTAATTCTTAAAATAACATAGTGTGAGTTCTCCAATTCAAGTTTTTATTTTCAACATTGTTTTGGCTACTCTCCTTCCTTCTTTTGCCTTTCTGTGTAAATTATAGAATCAGCATATCTGTGTCTACAAAAATTTCTATTGGAACTCTGAGTGCAATTGCATTAAAACTGGAGGTTAATTTTTTAAATGACATTTTTAGTATACTAAATCTTCCTATCTAGCAACACAGCATGTCTCTTCCTTTATTTATATCTTTGATTTCTTTCAGTTGGGTTTTATAGTTTTCCTATAAGGATTCTGCACATCTTGTTATATTTACACAAAATATTAACATATTTTTATATTTTGTGCTGTTGTAAATGTTTTATTTTAAATTTCAGTTTCTAATTGTTTAGTGATAGTATATAGAAATACAATAAATTTTGTATGTTGATCTTATATCCTGCAACCTTCCTGATATTTCTTATTAATTTAAGAAACTTTGGCTTCATTTATCTTTCTTGCTTTATTGCACTAAGATTTACAGTGTGAGGTTAAATAGAAGTAGTAACAGTTGACATCCTTGCCTTATTCCTCATCTTAAGGAGAAGCATTAAGTCTTTCACTATTAAGTATGATGTTAGCTGATATGCTCTTTATCAGACTAAGGAGGTGCTGTTCTATTCCTAGTTTTTTTGAGTTAAAAAAATTTGTGAACAGGTGTTGAAATTTGTAATTTTCTTTTTCTTTTCCTGCATCAATTGATATGATCGTGTGTTTTATCTCCTGTAGTCTCTTAATATGATTAATAACATTTACTGATGTTTGAATATTGAACTATTAATACTATTGTATTCACAGGACAAAGTCTATTTAGTTATGGTGTATTAGTATTGTTGTATTTGTTATATGTTGTATTGGTGTATTTGTTATATATTTAATCATGTGTATTTATTATATATTTAATTTGATGATATTTTGTTGAAGTTGTTTGCATTTATATTCATTAGGAATATTTGTCTGAAATTTTCTTATATTATCTTTATCTGGTTTGGGTATCCAGGTAATACTGACCTCATAAAACAGTTGGGGAGGAATGTTCTCATGTCTTCTCTTTTCTGGAGGTGATTATGTAGCATTGATGTCATTTCTTCAAATATTTGATAGAATTTAGCTACAAAAGCAGACAAGCCTGGAAATTTCTTCTTTGGAAAGCTTTTTTATCTAAGAATTCACTTTATTTAATAGATTTGGAATAGTTCAGTTTATTTGTTGCTTGTTGGGTGAGTTTTGGTAGTTTGTGGCTTTCAAAGAATCCATCCGTTTTATCTGAGTTATTGAATTTATGTGCATAGAGTTTTTTGTACTATACCCTTGTTATCCTTTTTAATGTATATGGAGTCTGCAGTGATAATCTTCTCTTGTGTTTTCTCTCATTTTCTGTCAGTCTAGATTGAGGTTTATCAGTCTTATTCATCTTTTCAATAATTAGCTTCTGGTTTCATTAATTTTTTATTGATTTCACATTTTTTATTATATTGATTACTGTTTTTATTTTTGTTTCCTTTTGCTTTTAGCTTATTTTGTTATTTTTAAATCAACAAAACATTTCTTTTTTTAAAAAATTAGCAGTTAATTCTATAAATTTTTCTCCAAGAATTCTTTTGTTTGAATCTCACAAATTTTGGTATTTTGTATTTTTATTTTATTCAGTTCAAAGTATTTTCTAATTTCCCTGGAGTCTTCTTTTTTGGTCCATAGATTATTTAAGCATATTATTTAATTTCCAAGTGTTTGAAAAATTTTCAGTTATATTTTTCTTAGTAGTTTCTAGTTTAATTCTATTGTGTTCAATAGTCAAACGGTCAAATTCTTCTGCTAACATTTGTTTTATGACACAGTAATAGTCCATCTTGGAAAATGTTTCATGTGTACTTGAAAACACTGTGTATTATGCTGTTGTTGGGATGGTCTATAAATTTTAATTAGATGCAGTTAGTTTATGACAATGTTCAGTTCTCTGTATTCCTGATGATTTTCTCTACTTGTCTGATTCATGTCTGAAGAAGGAGTGTTGAAGTCTTCCATTATAATTGTGGATTCATTGTTTTCCTTCAGGTCTATTGGTTTTTGCTTCACTTAGCTTGAGGCTTAGTTGTTAAGTGCATATATATGTAGGGTTATTAGGAGTTCTTGATGAATTGACTCTTTTACCATTATGTTATGTTCTGTTTATCCCTGATAATTTTCCTTGTTTTGAAATCTGCTTCATCTGATATTAATGTAGATACTCTAGTTTTCTTTTGATTCATGTACACATTGTATATCTTAGTCCTTCCTTTCACTTTTAGGCCACCTATATAAAAAGGGTTTCTTAAAGATAGTACCTGTATATATTTGGGTTTATTTTTAATCATTCTGACATTTGAAATCTATTATTTGGTATGTTTAGACCATCTAATTTGGGGAGCATGGTTGTAATAGCTGCTTTGAAGTCTGTTAATTCTAGATTTTATGTAACCTTAGAGTTGGTATCTGTTAATTATTTTTTTTATTGTTACGAGATATTCCTGATTATTTGTATGCTAATTAATTTTGGATTATATTCTGGATATTATGAGACCCTGGGTCTTATTTAAGTCCTAAAGAGAATGTTAACTTTGTAATTCTTGTTGTTGCTGTTGTTTTGGCATGCAATCACCCCGATTACATTTGGTCTGCAAATTCTGACCTGCCTTCTCTGAGTCTGGCATAATTCCATTTTCAAAGTATTTTCACTACTGCTGAGACCAGTTCCAGTGGCTAGTCTGTGGCCCCATGGCTCAATTCTCAAAGCCTGTGATATGCTGATAAGGTTCAGATTTACAAGTGCACAGGTAGGAGGGGCACTCAGGAGTCCATACACAACTTCACGGGGTCACTTTCTCGATCCCTTTCCTCTCTGTGATTTCACCAATGTACACTTATTCCCTGCGTCCTCTCTTCTCAGTTCTCTGGCTAGAAATCTAGAGTTCTGTTTTCCCCAGTATCATGCAAACTTACTGCAACTGTGCCTATGTCCAGGACCAAGTGGCAGGAGGAGAAAGAGGCAAAACACATATAGCAATGCATAGCCACTGAAAATTCAAAGGACCACAGTTCTTTTGATACGGGAGAAGGGTTCCCTTCCTCAGAGTTTCAGGTGCATGCCTGCTGTCATTGCTTTCAATGCTGCAGCAAGTGCCACTGGAGTGTTGCTTGGGCATTGCTATGGGAGACAAGAGCAAGAGAAGTCTTCTCCCTGTGGTCTTTCTGTCCACACCTGGTGTGGATTTCTGGGCTTCAGGGTGTCTTTGATTTCAGAATGGATGATACTGAAGGGAAAAAATGATAAACTCACCACTGGTTTAGGAAGACTTCAAAGTCTGTTCTCTTTCCTCATCCACCTGTTACTATCCATGTATTACAGTCCTCAGATAGTTCTTTCTTGCATTCTATCCAAGTATTATAGGTGCATTCAGTGAGAGAGACAGGGTGGAGTGTCTTTGATCCCTCTTCTCTACAACCACAACCATAGCTTACATTTTAAAGATTTTTTTTTTTTTAGTAAGTACAAAATGAATGCCTGTTCATTGTAGATAATACAGAATATGCAGATAAGAAGAAAGTAAAAATGACCCATAATACTAACATTTCTGCATCACTTCTGTGTTTTAAGCAAAATTAGATCATGTGGTGCATGTGGCTTTGTATTATTTTTTCTTTTCATTTAGTGGACTTATTTTCATGGTAATATACATTTTTCTCCAAGATCACTTTTCAAAATTGCACAAAAAGGCAAACATCCCTTCATATGGATGTACCCTAATTTTTTTTTTTAGATGGAGTCTTGCTCTGTCGCGCAGCCTGGAGTGCAGTGGTGCCATCTTGGCTCGCTGCATGCTCAGCCTTCCCGGTTCATGCCATTCTCCTGCCTCAGCCTCCTGAGTAGCTGGGACTGCAGGCACCCGCTACCACGCCCTGCTAATTTTTTTTTTTTTTTAAATATTTTTAGTACGGACAGGGTTTCACTGTGTTAGCCAGGATGGTCTCAGTCTCCTGACCTCGTGATCCGCCTGCCTCAGCCTCCCAAAATGCTGGGATTACAGGCGTGGGCCACCACACCCAGCCAGGATGTACCCTAATTTTTTAACACCAAGATCTTGTCATTGAACATTCAAGTTGCACAGCTTTTATACTGGTTGCAACCAATGGGTAAGCAGCTGAAGAAGTCGCAACAGGAGTTAAACTCTCTTAAATACTCCTTAGGCCCCATTTGAATTTTTAAACAAGAATATGCCATTTTACAACCCCACCCTAACCCCAGTTAGAAAAATTTATCCTCTGGAAACAGTACTATAAAGTGCAATGGCCATTATTCTCAGAAAACTGGTTAGATAGGACCCATGCTTCAACCCAGCAACTAACATCTAAGTACAGAAGTTAGATGCCTGAAAGAAAAGCAGACGGTGTTGTGTCCTTAGAAATAAATGCATTGCCATTATTTTTATGTGTCTCTGTGCCTCAGCTCCTGCCACACATGATAAAGATGCAACTGTGTCTGTACTATAGCGATAAGACACCATGGGGAAGTGCTTGCAGAGGCTGTGGTTTTTTCAAAAAAGCCACAAAGAACTCCTTAATTAAGTCTTCCTTTCACCCTTATTAAAATTCGGTGAAGATTACCATGGAATTTGTCCTCTATCTCACAAACAAATCATAACAATTTCATAAGACTTCCTCAGGCTGCCTGGAGTATAGCTTATTATTTCACTAGGGTTTTATAAATAGAAAAATATATATGAAATCCTCCAGCACACCCTTAGAAAGGACTTAGCTCAGCCCGTCTGTCGTGATGACACTGTCAGAGAACTGGCTGGAAGCTGGTGACTTAAAATAATAATGCAAACTAAGGTTTAAAGAATACACACCCACACATACACACACATATGTATCTAAGTGTGTGGGTGTGTGTGTAGATGTATGTGCTCATATGACAATAACCTCATATATGATATTCCACCAGATGGCAACTTGAAATTCTCTCAGTTGTTTTAAGGCTTATAGAAAACTCCTAGAATACATTGTAGAATAAGCTATGATTTCTAAGTATAAAATAATAGGGAAAAATAAGAAACTTTATAATAAGAATTGAAGGTCTCACAAAAAATATGAAACACTGTATAATGTCAATGATGCAAAACCTGATGTTCTGGAAATAAACAGGCCTAGAGTTGAGGTTTGACTGTCATACACACGATCATCATAATAACTAACATACAAGGAGTACTTAGTTTGGACTGAACTCTTTGCTAACCACTTTCTCTTTCATGCCTTTAATAGTTTAAGATTAGTCTATTATTTTTATGGTAAAGAAACAGAGCTTTAGCACTATTGAATGACAAGTACCAAAACCCACCCATGTTAAGTTCTGGGTTCAGGATCTGAACCTGGGCCTCCCTGACCTCCAGGCCTTGTTTTCAACCACCTTTCCTTTTCTTAGCTTCCTTGTTCTTGGCTCAGAATTCTCCCTGCCTCTATGTTTATTTGGTCTCACATCAGTTTTGGTTTCTGGATTTCATTACAGTTATGCCTTATTTGGAGAGTATCTTTTAAGGAGTGACAATATTTTTTTAAAGGTATTTTAAAAAAAATTTTCTTCCAATAGATATTGGGACAGTTTCCGCAAGTAAAACAGTTCTTCATAGGTGACAGGGCTAAAGGAAAATGTTTTCTATGACAAGCGTTTGTTATCTTTACCTCTTCTCTGCACAGTGAAGAGAATCCTGCTTGGACCTCAAGCCAGGGGCCCTCTGCAGCTGCCATCTTAGATGCTGGGCCTCACAGACTGAGGTCTGGACTCTGGCTGCAGTTATTGGAGCAATGGGGAAGTAAAGACAAAACTGGAAATGTGAGGGTGAGCGTTGCTTTGGAAAGAACAGAAATGATCTGTGGGGAAAAACAACAAAGATGGGAAGAAAGCTGCAAGAGGCAAAAAACAAGGCACTGGTGGGCTGGGAAGGGATTTGGGGTAATCTTGGGAAAAGGGGTGGGGAAACCTTGGGGTCACTGAGCCAGGAGACAAAGATGGGGAGGAAAAGGCAAGGGGAAGAGAATACTGAGAAGCAGTGCTGTGATTATTCATTGCATCCCCTTTCAGATTCATCTGAAGATGGTAGATATGTCTGGCCATGTTTTCTTTATTTTTCCTGGCTGGTCTGCGAGATTGATTCCAGCCTAAGCCTGGGCTGCATGGGCCCCTGTTCTAAATGTGTCATTCAAGCTTCCTTTTAAATGTGTGTGTTCGTTTGTACAGTTTTTTAGTTTCATTAGAGATTTTTATCTCTTTTATTGGATTCTAAAATCTTAGTTGTCAGCATAAACTCTCCTACTGGGAGCCCTGTAGTCTTAATGAACAGAAATTTCTGTGTAAGCAGGAGACAGAAGGCATGGTTGAGATTAATACTTTAGGGATCAGAAGTATTTTATTTTTTACATACTTTTCTTGAAAGTAGAGTGGTTGCCTAGAATGATTTCTAGAACATTGCTGGTATATGTGTATTTAAAATTAATGAAATTAAACAGCTGTATTGAAATGGAATAATTATCACATGCAACAGAAATAGCAAACTCCCTAATATGGTATTTTCTGCGAATTGTTGATCAGCTACTATGTGCCAGGCATCAGGCTTCATGCCTAGAATTCAATGATCAGTTTATGAAACAGTCGCTGCTCTTAGGCTCACGGTCTGGTGGTGTAATAACCAGCATGCAGCTCAGCTGACTTGGTCCTAAAATAACGGTGCACAGCACAGTTTATCCTGCTCTATGGTGAGGGTTCCACTCCTAATAAACTCCACAACTGTGACATTTATAACAAAAGTTTTGGTGAAGAACAAGGGTTGGCAGGCAGTTGCAGACTTGCAAATACAAATGACTTTTCCCAAAGGAATTGCAGTATGAAAAGAGGTCTTGCAGCCATAACTCCAGCCTTATAAACCGAAGCACCATCGAGCAAATTCAACTTTTGCAAATTTGTAAAGAAAATAAACCCTAAGGGCCTGAAGGAAGGCCCGTTGCAATCTTGTCCTTTCTTACCATTGAAACAATGCCTTGTTTCTTACCATTCTTCTCAGACTCCTCACCCTCCAGATGACTGAGGCATCTCATTCCTTGCGTAATTGATTGCACTATGACTTCACCTCCCCTAGAAGTAAATTATATAAGGACAAAGTGTTTAATGTATATGTTTACTGCTATAATCTTACTGCTCAGAACAGCACCAAGTGTATAGTAAACATTCAATGAATATGTAATCATCAATAAATCAATGAATTCAAATCTCTGTTTAAATGTTACCTCCTTGATGAAGCTACTTGTGACCACCCCGAGCAAGAAAGTTGTTCCTTACCCTGTTTTCCCATTGCATCTACGTGTATCTGAGGTATACATATGTCCACCCAGATGCAGTAATACACTAAATTTTATGTAACTGCATGTTAAGTTTGCTCAGGCTCTATAATAAAATACAGCCTGGGTGGCTTAAGCATCAGACAATTTATTTTCTCACAGTTCTAGAGGCTGGAAGTCCAAGACCAAGGTGCTCATGTAGTTGGGTTCTTGGTAAGGGCCTTCCTCCTGGCTTGTAGAGCACCACCTCCTTGGCATGTGCCCACACAGTGTGGGAGACACAGAACTTTGGTCTCTTCCTCTTCTTATAAGGACACTAACCCCATCAAGTGGGCCCTACTCTCATGATGTCATCTCAACCTAATCACCTCCCAAAGACCCCACATTCAAATACCATCACTTTGGGGGTTACGGCTGTAACATATGAATTTTGGGAGGAGTCACATTCAGTTCATAACAACCTGTTTCCACCACCATCTGGTCAATTCCTCATATGTGGTGAATGTTTCTCATTCATCTTTGAATCCTGAGCAGCTACACTAAGATACTGCACAAATAATATTTGAATATTTACATAAATATAACCTCATTGTTCCTTATAAATGTTCAAATAAATATGATCTCATTTTCATAACTGTTCAAATAGATATGGTTTCATCTATCCTACAGCTCAAATGCTGTGAGAAAATTAAACAGGAAGAAATATTTAATTTTTTAGATTTTTTATTTCAATAACTTTAGGGGTACACGTGATTTTTGGTTACGTGGGTGAATTGTTTAGTGGTGAGATCTGGGATTTTAGTGTACCCGTCACCTGAGTAGTGTATATTGTACTCAATAGGTAGTTTTTCATTCCTTGCCTCCCTCCCATCCTCCCCACTTGAGTCTCCAATGTCCGTTATACCACTCTGTGTGCCTTTGTGTACCCATGGCTTAGCTCCCACTTATAAG
The DNA here is from genome assembly GCF_047675955.1 of Chlorocebus sabaeus. Lineage (NCBI taxonomy): Eukaryota > Metazoa > Chordata > Mammalia > Primates > Cercopithecidae > Chlorocebus > Chlorocebus sabaeus. Next base: position 14,851,791 of record NC_132932.1, on the reverse strand, counting down.
TTAGAACATATGGTATTTGGTTTTCCATTCCTGGGTTAATTCACTTAGAATAATGGCCTCCATTATGTAACAAACCTGCACATCCTGCACTTGTATTCCAGAACTTAAAGTGAAATAAATTTAAAAAATGCCAAATAGAAACAACACCAGACTTAGATAAGGAGAGATTTTATTTGGAAAGATGACTACAATAAGGAGAATGCTTTGACCTCAGGATGGACAAATGTCTTAAAATCAACAGAAAAAGGTGTTTTTTTTTGTATGTAGGGAAGAGTAAGCAGAGATGGCAGTGACTATGTGGTAGAGGAGGGCAAGCAGGTGGGTGAACACATGGAGAAATCAGGTACTTCAACAATAAATATTTCTTTTGTGGTTAGCCAGTTCTCAGAAGGAGCTTTTAAGGGACAATGTTTCACACCTTAGTGCTTTAGGGCTTGCTGAAACTTAGGGGCAAGCCAAAGTTTAGGGGCCCATGGGGAAGAGAGAAGCCTGATTAAAATTTGGTCAGTGAAAGTTCTGTGGATAAGTAATAGGTATGTGAGCACTTGGTCAAAAACCATAGTTATTTTTCATGAAGACAATTGTGTGTTTATATGCAATGAGTTTGTGATTTTGTGGATTAATAAATATTTTTTAAATGTCAAAAAATGAATAATTGCCTCCAGTACTATCCCAGTTGTTGCAAAAGACATTATTTAATTCTTTTTATGGCTGAGTAGTATTTCATAGTCTATGTGTCTACCTTTATATCAGCACCATACTGTTTTGATTACTATAGCCTTGTAATATAATTTGAAGTCAGCTAATATGATGCCTCCAGATTTCTTCTTTTTGCTTAGGATTGCTTTGGCTTTTTGGGCTCTTGTTGGTTTCACATGAATTTTATGATTAATTTTTCTAATTCTGTGAAAATTGACATTGGTATTTTGATAGGAATTGCACTGAATCTGTAGATTGTTTTGGGAAGTATGGTCGTTTTGATGATATTGATTCTTTCAGTCCATGAGCATGGACATAGTTCCATCTGTTTGTGTCATCTGTTATTTTGCTCAGCAGTATTTTATGGTTCTTTTACCTACTTGGTTAAGTACATTCTTAGGAATTTTATTTTCTTGTAGCTATTATAAAAGGGATTGAGTTCTTGATTTGATTCTCAGCTTGGTCGTTGTTGGTGTATGGTAGTGCTACTGATTTGTGTATATTGATTTTGTAACTTGAGACTTGGCTACATTCATTTATCGAATCTAGGAGTCATTTGGAGGACTTGCTAGGGTTTTTAGGTATAAGATCATATCATTGGCAGAGATAGTTTGAATCCCTCTTTTCTAACTTGGATGCCCTTTATTTCTTTTGCCTGATTGCTCTGGCTAGGACTTCCAGGAAGAAATGTTAAGATTTTGATTTGAGACTGAAAACATGTAGTGTTTTGCGGTACAAATAAAATGCTCAAGATGTGAGTTTCAATTTGGCATGCTACAAATTCCACTGGCCAGATTTCTGCAGCTCTCCTAAGGCCCTTGTCATCTTACATGCTCTACATTTTATAAGTTCAACTTCATAAAGCCCTGTGAATGTTCACTGGTGACATTATCTCTAATCAGTTTTGAGACCTGAAGCCCAGAGAAGCTGAGTCAGTGGCCCAAGAGGCACAGAGGGATTTAATGGACAAGTGGAGATTAGAAGGGATAAATCTAAGTGTTTAATCCTCTCTTCTGTTCTCTGAGTCTCCAGAGAGCTAAGGACAGTTTGGAGAAGGGCAGAGAAGCAGGGAGAGGCAGTAGAAACCTCGCTGTTGTGCCACCTTCTAGGTGGCAATTCCCCAGTGAATGGGCAATGCAGGGGACACTGCTGGAGTCCTGGGCTGCAGGTGGAGTAAAAGTAAATGTGCTCTTAGCTGAGAGACTAAAATGAACCAGGAGGTGGCAACCAATTCAGGAACAAGCATCACTGAAACAATTTGAACATCGACCTTTCACATAAGAGTACCAGTCTCCCAGGGAAGTGACTACGCTGTCTGGCGTATATTCCCTGGGGTTCGTTGTCGTAAGCTGAGAAAGAATTCAGGACACAGACACATGTGGGTGGGTTAAGGAGTGGAAAGTTTAATAGCAGAAAGGAGAGAGGAGAGCAGCTCCTTGAGAGAGACAGAGCCACCTCTGAAAAGGCGGGGGAGGCAGCGAACTGCAGCAGATTTTATAGGCAGGCTGGAGAAAGTTGTGTCTGATTTACATATGGCTCACAGATTGGTTCAGTCAGATATGATGTCTAGTCAGGAAGGCTGGTTGCCTCACCCTAATCTTATGCAAATGGGCTTTCCAGTTCATGGGGACACCTTGTCTGCTCCTTTACAGTACACATGGCTGGGAGAGAAGGGACAGTGGAGCTGCCATTTTGAAAATGTCCAGTCCTCAGTTCCCGCTGTGCGAGCTCCCAGCTTGCAGGCTGCTCTTTGTTAGAAAATGATTTGGGGCTGCTTTTCATTAAGAAGAAAAGCCTTACTGAGGACTCCCATTCCGTTGCTATCTGCCTGAGTAATTCCTTCTTAACTCCTATATCACCAGGATGCCAAATCACAAGAGGATCTTTAATGGATGTGAACAATATGGGCCTTGGGACCTCTGACCATGCCCAGTCAAGATAGGATAGACAGCATGCTCTTTGCTCTTGAGGGGTAATGACAGATTCTTACATCTATGCAGCCCCTCAGTACTCACCAAGACATTCTTCCACTTTGTTGATTTATCCTCACCTTTGTCCAGCCACGGAGGCATCACCACTCTCACTAAATGGGGAAGCAGAGTGAGAAAGGTTGAGTGATTTGAGGAAGAGAACACAAGTAGAGAGGTAGGTGTTGAACCCAGACTTTCTGGCTCATGGTTCCATGGAATGGACTTAGCATGGGAATGTGCTAAGCATCAACGTGCTGGGCCGTACAAGATGCTATTATATTTGTTTGACTTGAAACAGGAGAGGGCTGGGGTCTGTGGCTCACAAAATCATTCATTCAAATTATAATATGGTATGTGCTGATCGCCAGGGAAGCTCCTGAAGCACTTCTTCCCTAGATGGGCGCTTTAGTCACCTCAGTTTACCCAGGATGTCAGAGGCTCCCCATAGCTTTTTGCCATGAAAAACGGAGGCCACCTGCTGTGGTAAATCGCTTTGCCTTTACCCCAGAGTGATGATGAGCAATGAGAGGTGAGCCCACAGTTCATATGCTGCCCATCTGGCTTTGAGATGGGTTGTGCTCTAATTTCAGAATTTCAAGATGAAATCAGAAAGCTACTTCCATGTTGCTGCTTCTCAAACAACACCAGATAGTAACATTGTAGTGGCCAAAAAGCAGTGCCAATTTTCTTATTGACATTTTTCTAAGTTGTAAGAAAAAAATAGTTTAAAATGTGTATATACATTTCCAGAGAAATTCAGGGAATTTTTTCAGCCTGGGCGTCACTTGTCTGGGAGAGAAATTCAGGATAGACCCTGGGGTTCAAGTTGGGTTACTGAATCTATTCTTGGGATGATGAGGTTATGAGGTTGAGAGAGAGGGGAAATTCTAGGCACAGCCTGTGTTTTTTGTTTTTGTTTTTTTTTTAGACAAAACTGGCCAGGCAAACTGGCCAGGCAAGGTGGCTTACACCTGTAATCTCAACACTCTGGGAGGCCGAGGCAGGAGAACCACTTGAGCTCAGGAGTTTGAGAGCAGACTGACCAACATGGTAAAACCTCATCTCTACAAAAAACACATAAGAGCTAGCTGGGTGTGGTGGCACACACCTGTAGTCCCAGCTACTTGGGAGGCTGAGGTGGGAGGATCGCCTGAGCCCAGGAGGTTGAGGCTATAGTGAGCTGTGCTTATACCACTGTACTCCAGCCTGGGTGACAAATTGAGACCTTGTCTCAAGTAAAACACCAACAACAACCCCTCTAAATCCCTTGATCTTGGCTTTATAGCATTCTTTTGGGGAAAATTACTGTGTGTGTGTGTGTGTGTGTAAGTGTAACAGAAGAACCATATGGCAAGAGCAAGCCTACCATGATGTGGAGCTACCATGGTTACACTTGATTCTGAAGGAGAGACCAGTTTTCTCTTTTATCTCCATAGCCAGAGAGTGCAATGGCAGACCAGCAGTGCAGGGGAAGCCCTGGACCCTGAAGGCCTTTGTTTCAGGCCCAACTTCTGGGTCCTTAATGTTTTGTATATGCCTGTGTCCAGGTCACCAGAGGTCAGTGGTTCTTCGACTGTAGCATGGTGTGCATCAGAATTACCTGGGGGCCTTGATGAAACAGGTGGCTGGGTTCTACCAGGTAGTTTCTGACTCAGTAGGTCTTGGAATGGGGCTCAGGAAATTGTATTTGGAAGAAGCTTCCAGGTGGTGGTGATGCTGCTGGCCAGGGGGCTGCTGTGGAGAACCACTGACTTAGACTGTTAACCAGGGAACTAGAATGGCACCAGAGTGGTTGTATTACCTGTTTCAAGAAGGGCACTAGTTGACAGTGACAGCAACCAGAGCTGAAAATCAATCAACTCCTGGGCAGATGGCAGGTGTCTAGTTTCCTCTTTTAAAGGTCCTAGGACTTGGGACAGAGAAAAGCTGCAGGACTGGGAGGTATTAGGTTGGTGCAAAAGTAATTGCACTTTTGGACTGTGAATTTTAAATAATTATAACTAGGCTCAAACACATCTTTATTAATCAAAATAGGAACCATTACAATCAACACATTTTTGCCAAAGAGAAATATGTTTGTTTATTCCTGTAGCATAAAAATCTATGCTTTGGGATTCAGCCAACTCTTGGAAAGCGTTTTCTGCATCCTGCTGGTTGTGGAAGCATTTTCCCTGCAAAAAGTTGTTGAGATGCTTTAAGAAGTGGTAGTTGGTTGGCAAGAGGTCAGGTGATATGATGGATGAGGCAAAACTTTGTAGCCCAATTCATTCAAGTTTTGAAGCATTGGTTGTGTGATGTATGGTCAGGTGTTGTCATGGAGAAGATTTGGGCCCTCTCTGTTGACCAATGCCTGCTGTTGGTGTTGCAGTTTTTTGGTGCATCTCATTGATTTGCTGAGCATACTTCTCAGATGTAATGGTTTTGCCAGGATTCAGAAAGCTGTAGTGGATCAGACTGGCAACAGACCACCAGCGACCATGACCTATTTTTGATGCAAATTTGGCTTTGGAAAGTGCTTTGGAGCGTCTTCTCAATCCAGCCACTGAGGTGGTCATCACTGGTTGTTGTATTAAATCCACTTTTCTTCACATGTCATAATCCAATCAAGAAATGGTTCATTTTTGTTGTTGTAGAATAAGAGAAGATGACCCTTCAAAAAACCAATTTTTTTAATTTTTGCTCAGCTCATGAGGCACCTACTTATCAAGCTTTTTCACCTTTTCAATTTGCTTCAAATGCCAAATGACCATAGAATGGTTGACGTTGATTGCTTCGGCAACTTCCCGTGTAATTGTAAGAGGATCAGCTTCGATGATTACTCTTAATTGGTCCTTGTCAATTTCCAACGGCTGGCCACTAGCTCTTCATCTTCAAGGCTCTCATGTTCTTTGCAAAACCTCTTGAACCACCACTGTACTGTACGTTCTTTAGCAATTCCTGGACCAAATGTGTTGTTGATGCTATGAGTTGTCTCCACTGCTTTATGACCCATTTTGAACTCTAATAAGAAAACTGCTTGAATTTGCTTTTTGCCTAACATCATTTCCATAGTCTAAAATAAATATAGAATAAACAGCAATTAATAAGTCATTAGCAAAAAAAATAAAGTGAGAAATACCCATTAAAATGACATATAGCATAACCATATTTATTTAAGAATGTATCCCAATATCAAATGGCAAATTTCAACAATGCAAAAACTGCAATTATGTTTGCATCAACCTAATATCACACCCAGAAGGATCCCAGAGAGGAAAGAAAAACCGTCTTTCAACAAGAAACGGGGCCCAAGAAGCTGCAAGGAGTGAGTCATTTCATTTGAATATTAAAGTAACTTTAACTTCATCGTGTTTCCTAGACTGGTTGAATGAGACACATTGATTACGTAAATAACATAACTTACTTGTCAGCATACGCAAGTTAAAACACATCACAATTTTTTATTTGCAGAGCATGTGATAATTTGATTCACTTAACCTACAAGAGAAAAATCAGATTATTTTAAGTTCTCTAGATTTGTACACTTTTGAAGTGAACTGATATAAGAATTAGTGAAGAGTGTTACTCTTTTCATGAGAGACAATTTTCTGGTTCTAGAATAAATATCCATGTTCCTATGTTTGCTTTTATTTCATTTTTCAAAAGATAGATACTTTATCTCTTCCTGTCGTTTAATAGATCATGAATCTTGATGAGTTCTTAAAAACTGGCAATTAATGCTTTATATACTCTGTAAATTTTAAAGTATAAGTTAGTTAAGCTAGCCATCCTCTGAGTTCCTCATTCTACAATTCAGTCTGTTATGTGAAAAAAAAATTCTTCTATTTTATTTCTCATCAGTTACAGAACTAAGACTTACTGTTTGCTTTCAAACCTTTTTTAAAAAATCAATTTTAGGTTTACCACAGAATTGCAAAGATAGTTCAGAGAGTTCTATATACCCATGACATAGCTTCTCCTAATGTTAATAGTTTAATCTTCCTGAAAATTTCTTTGTGTGGCCATTTGTAGTCAATCCTCCCTCCCCCATCCACTGATCTGTTTTTTGTTTTGTTTTGTTTTTCATGTCTATAGCTCTGTATTTTCTAGAATATCATATAAATGAAATCACACAATAGGTAGCCTTTTGGGTCTGGCTTCTTTGACTTAGCAAAATGCGTTCAAGGTTTTTTCACTTCCTATAATTGCTAGGCAGTTGTGTTTCAATTGTTCTTCTTTTATTACCGAGTAGATATACTAGAGTTTGTTTATCCATTAATCCATTGAATGACATCTGGGTTGTTTTCAGTTTTTGGTGGTTATGAATAAACCTACTCTAAACATTTGAGTGCAAGTGGTAGTATGGATATACATTTTTGATTCACTTTAGTAAGCAAAGTAAATACCTAAGGGGGGCATTGCTGGGTTGTATGGCAAGGGTATGCTGAAAGTTAAACTGCCAAACTTCCAGTGTGGCTGTATCATTGTGCATTCTCACGGCAATGAATGGGAGTTCCTGTAGCTCTGCATCTCCTTAGTGCTCAGTATCATCAGTTTTCTTTATTTTAGTGATTCTAATATGTATATAATACTATCTCATGGTTTCAGATTGCTTTTTCCTAATACCTATGATGTTGAGCACATATTCATATGCCTGTTTTATCATCTGCATATCTTCTTCTGTGAAGTGTCTATTCAAGTCTTTTCCCCATTTTAAAAATTGGAATCATCATGTCCTTATTGCCTAGTTTTAAGAGTTCTTTATATATCCTGTGTATCAGTTTTTCATCAGATAGATGACTTGGAAATATTTTTTCCCATTCTATGGGTTGTGTTTGCATAACAGAGTATTTTGTGGAGCAATGTATTTAATTTTAATGAAGTGTAATTTGTAATTTTTTCTTTACGAATCATGCTGTAGTGTCCTACTTAAATGCTTGTTGAAAGGGCATACCTTTTTTTGCCTATGTTTTCCTAGAGAATTTTTATTTTCTTACATTTTATATTTTATATTTAGGTCTACAATCTATTTTGAGTTCATTTCTGTAAAGTTGTGAAGTATGTATCAAGGTTCACATTTTGCATAGAGATCTCCAGTGGTTCCAGTCCTATTTATTGAAAAACCTATCCTTTCTCCATTAAATTACCTTTGCACCTTGTCAAAAATCAATTGATCTGGTTTCTGGTTTTGTCTGGAGATGTAGACAGCTTGAAAAAAAAATGTCACTTCAATCCTACAATAAGAAAAAGCTGGGAAAATGGAAAATTAACTTTTCTTACAAACATCTGAGGTGACAGAGGGGGCGAATACATTGAATTCTGGAGAGATACAGGGGCCTACAGAGTGAAATGTGTGCCTGGGGCATACAACCATGTCCCAAGCCTTTGTTTGCCTGGGACACACAACCATGGATGCCATATAAACTGATGGGGAGACTAAACTATGTTGTGGTCAGAATGTGTCCCCTTAAAATTCATATGTTAAAACTTCATGACCAATGTGATACTATTAGGAGGTGGTGCCTTTAGGAGGTCATTAGTGCCTTTAAAGAGGCTCAAGGAAACTACTAAGGCTCTCTTGCCCTCTGTCTCTTCTGCTACGTGAAGACACAGTGTTGTCCCCTCCAGAGGATTCAGCAACAAGGGTCATCTTGGAATCAGAGATGGCCCTCACAAGACACGCCAACCGGCTGGTACTTTGATCTTAGACTTGCAGCCTCCAGAACTGTGAGAAATACATTTCTATTCTTTAGAAATTACCCAGTCTCAGGTATTCTGTTATAGCAGGAGCAATGGATTAAGAATAACATAAAATTTTAATAAACTGCTAAAACCTGAGTGTGGGCTAGAGGAAGAGGGTGAAGCCCTTGAGTGTAGCAGTTAGAGGCAGATACAGAAGGTTTTCACCCTGTGTAGGCCTTTTCTCCAAGAACTCATAGAGAGGACGGGAAAGTCAGGGAAAGCTCCCTGTCACCTTTCCAACTGTGATACTTATTGTTAGGGGTTGAAAACAGCAGCAGCCAATGAGAAATCCAGGCAGACCCGTCTCCCATCTCTTTTATATGACAAAAGGGTTAGTCTGCAGGGAAAGGTTATCAAGGCTTGTAGCCAAGGCTGTGGTGGAATCTTATTGCGGCTTGGGTAGGGGCAGAGTAGAGACAATCACCAAATCTCTGCCCAGACACATCTCTCTATTGCCCTTAAGCTAAAAAATAAAAGTCACATTCTATAAGGGATAGGGTGTTAAAACCACAGCCTGAGGATGCTGGCAGATACCAACTGCAGCTGAGGAGTGGGGACAGGAGCAAAAGAGGTTCTACTTCTGGAGGAAGGGCAGAAACTCTTGTGAAGGCCACTCCCCTAAGAACTAGGTTCCCAGTACCTGCTCAAATCTGATGCTTAGTCAGAATACCAGAGGCTGTCCTCCTCCCCAACACGACATGACCAGCATGCTAACCAGCTCATGTGAAAATATAATAGGGAAGTTTGCCTGGACAGCTGTAAGAGGCAAATTATCTCTGGTGAGCAGTACAAAGCAAATACCCAAAGCCAATCAGAGAGACAAAAATGAAGTATCACTGGAAGGACTGGGAGTCTCTGGTGTCCATTATCAACAGGAAACTGCAAGTCTGGTAACTATAGCAACAGTGAACTTCAAACACAGCTCAGCTCCTGACTAGGTTAACACAAACCCTCATACTAGAGCTTAAGCCTAGCTTAAGCAAATGCATGCTTATCTCTAAAATGTGCTTATTTCAGTATCTGCTCTCATATATAATATGTCTAGCTTCCAACAATTTATAAGCCTTATCAAATGGCAATAAAAATACAGTGTGATAAGATAAACTATCATCAGAATGAAGCTCAGGTATGACACAGATAATAGGTCTAATGGATGGGGGAATTTAAAGGAACTATAATTAATATGTTAAAGTATCTGTTAAAAAGATAGACAATATACAAGATCAGACAGGTAATTTCAGTGGAGAAATGAAAGCTGTAAGAGCATTAATGACAGCACTAGAAGTTGATGAAGAGAGAGTGGTTAATGGGTACAAAAATACAGTTAGATAGAAAGAATACATTCTAGTATTTGATAGTACAGTAAGAATACTGCAGTTAATAATAATATACATTTCAAAGTAGCTGGAAGAGAAGAATTGTAATGTTCCCAACACAAAGAAAAGATAAATGTCTGAGGTGATGAATATCCCAATTATGCTAATTTGATCATTATACATCATATATATGTATCAAAATATCATGTGTACCCCCAAAATGTGTACAACTATGATATATCATTAAAAACCAAACACAATAACAGAGGTAAAGAATGCTTTCAACATAGCCAAAGAAAAGATCAATCAACTTGAAGATAGGTGAATAAAAATTACCCTAACTAAAATACCAAAGGAAAAAATTAGGAAATAACACAGTAACGACAACAAAAAAAGCATCGAAAAGTCGTGGGACAATTACAACTTTCTAACATGTGCCTATTGGGAACACCAGATGGAAAAGTAAAAGACAATGAGGCAGAATAAATATTTGAAGAAATCATGGCTGAGAATTGTTCCAAGTTAGTGACCGATACCAAACTACAGATCCAGGAATCTCAGAGAACACTAAATAGGATAATGCAAGAACAAAACCAAACAACACACATAGGCATATTTGAACTGCAGAAAACCAAAAACAAAACTCTTGAATGGAACCAGAGGAAAATGCGCATTGTTGTAGTCCTCCATTTTCTGTGAGGGATACATTCAAAGACCCTCGGTGGATCTCTGAACCTGTGGCTAGCACCAAACCCTATATATAGTATATGTATTATGATTTTTTTGTATACATGCATTTCTACAGTAAAGCTTAATTTATAAATTATGCACAGTAAGAGGTTAATAACAATAACTAATAATAAAATAGAACAATTATAACAATATACTATAATAAAATTTATGTAAATGTGATTTCTCTCCCCAAATATCTTTTTTTTTTAAATTTTATTTTATTTTTATTTTTTTTAGGTTGTCAAATTTTATTTTCTCAAGTAAGGACATGAAAAAACAAAACAAAGTAACAAATAAATTCTAACATTTTATATCATCCCAATTTAATTTTTAAAAGGATGTGAGAAGAAGAAAGGAGAGGGGAGAGGAGAAGAGAAGGACATGAACCAACTCAAAAGGATGGGTGTTCTTTAAAACAGCGAAGTTAGCTCAACAAAGCTTATTGTGCTTTATCAAGGGTAACTGACATAGCAGAAAGTGGAACCATGGATAAGGGGGGACTACTGTAACTGTGGAGGAAAAGGACAAGAATTACAGCAGACGTCTCACCAGAAACCATGCAAGCCAGAGACAATGGAGTGAGATTTTTAAAGTGTTGAAAGAAAAAAACTGTCAAACCAGATTTCTACATCCAGGAGGAAAATCTTTCAACTGTGAAAAACAAACAAATACTTTTGCGTACCAACATAAACTGAGGAGGTTCAGTAATATTTCCTACTTTACAGGAAATATTAAAGGAAGTTCTTCAAACAAATACTTTGGTATAGGTCAGGAACTTAGATCTACATACAGGACATAAATGAAGGCAAAATATACTTTATCATATATCATATTTTCTTGCTATAGTAAGTAACTTGACTGTTTAATAATAACCATATATTATATGGTTATAGTGTATGTGAGAGTGAAATGAGTTACAGTGATGGTGTAAGAGATGAGAAGAAGGAATTGGGAAACACTGTTATAAAATCCTACATTACATGTGTGGCAACACTCTTATTTAAAGGTGGACTTAGATTATTTAAAATTGCATATTATAAAACCTAGGGCAATCGCTACAAGTGTTAACACCACAAAATGTGTAAAAATCAATTGACTATGTTTATGTAGGTCTAGTTCGGGGCTTTCTCTTCTATTTCATTGATCTATGTGTCCGTCCTGTTGCTACTGTCTTTATTACTGTAACTTTGTAACAATCCCAGCAGTTTAGGAGGCCAAGATGGGCAGATCATGAGATCAAGAGATTGAGACCATTCTGGCCAACATAGTGAAACCCCATCTCTACTGAAAATACAAAAATTAGCTGGGCGTGGTGGCATGCGCCTGTAATCCCAGCTACTCAGTAGGCTGAGGCAGGAGAATCACTTGAACCTGGGAGGCAGAGGCTGCGGTGAGTCGAGATCGCACCACTACACTCCAGCCTGGCAACACAGTGAGACTCCGTTCCAAAAAATAAATAAATAAATAAATAAATAAATAAATAAATAAATAAATTTTAAAAAGTCTTGAAATTGGGTAATGTAAATCCTTCCATTTTTTCCTTTTCTTTCAAAATTATTTTGCTATCCTAGTATATTTTGATTTTTAGAATCAGTTTGTTGATATCTACCCAATGCTTTCTGGAATGTTGATTAGGATTATACCGGGGAGAATTCATATATTTGCCACATTGAACCTTCCAATCCAAGAATATGTTATATCTCTATACTTAATTAGCTCTTCCTTGATTTATTTGAGCAGTGTTTTACAGTTTATAGTATATAATTCCTGAGCACATTTTGTTAGAATTTAACCTAAGTATTTCAATGGGACAGGAGATGCTATTATAAATGATATTGTCTTTAAATTTCGAAATCTAATTGTTCATTGCCACTATCTAGAAAGATAGTTGACTTTTGTAATTCTGCAAACTCAGTAAACTAATTTATTAATTCTAGGAGCATTTTGGTAGGTTTCTTTGGGAAGATAAATATGTCTTTTTGGATAAAACAGAGCTTTATTTTTTTCTAATCTGTTCTCCATTTCTTACTCTTGCTTTATTGCAATGGATTTTGTTTAACAGGAGTGTTAACAGAGGACATCCTTGTCTTATTTTTGATCTTAGTGTGAAATGATGACACACTATCAAGTAAGAAAATATTTTTTGGAAAAAGGTAAATCATTTTTGTATAATACAATAATTGATATTAATTTTAAAGCAGTCTTGTAGGAGAAACCATACAATTTCCCTATATAAATATAGTATATAATAACCTAGGATCCAGTAAAAAAAATTGCAAGTTGTAAATATTCAACTTATAACTTTCTGTATTAATTAGAATTAATATTCTAATCCCGAAAAAAATACAAAACAATGTCGTCATGAAGAAACACATGGAGTCAGTGAATATGGTGGCATAGTGGGCAATAAAAGTAATTACAAATCAGGGCACTTAGACCAGCACTCAGCAGTGTTTTTGAGCTGACAGGGAAGGCTGCTCCCTTGAATAACTCAGGAATAACCTTCAAGGCTTTTCTACATACATAAAAGCTCTTACCCTCCACTGGAGCCTGTGCCTTGTGAAGTATTTCTGGTGTTGGTGACCTCCTACCTGGGTGGTATACTGGGCCTCCAGGAAGGTCTGGTAGGGGTTAAGAGAAATACATCTCCTATGCTTGGCAAGGTTGCATGACTTCCCTACCTGGGTTATTTAGAAGTAATGGAATCAGGTGATCAAGAAAAGACTCAAAGCTATTTTTTACCAGAATGGCCAGAAATGTGTTGGTATCTGGCATTAGCCTCCCACTGGTAAAAACATATTAGTATTCAAATGTGAGTTGGAGTGTAGGTGGTTCTCTATGCAAATAAATAGAGGAATAAAGAAAGACGTAGCTATTATTTGTATTTTGTCCTTCTTCGGGGTGAAAATTCAGGTCATTTTGCCTTCTTCCTTATTCTTTTTGGCATTTTTTGAATTATTACAACCGGTCTCTTTTCCTCCCTCCCCCTTTCCATCCCTCCCTCTCTCCCTCCCTCCCTCCATCCATCGCTGCCTCCCTCCCTCCCTTCCTCCCTTCCTCCCTTCCTTCCATCTGTTCTACCTTGCTTTTTCCTTCCCTTCTTTCCTTTTTTCCATTCATCTGTCATTTTTTTTTTTTCTTTTCGGAGAGGTAGAGTCTTGCTGTGTTGCCCAGGCCAGTCTCAAACTCCTGGCCTCAAGGGATCCTCCTGCCTTGGCCTCCGAAAGTACTGGGATTACAGGCAAGAGCCACCATGCCTGACCCAGCTTCATTTTTATAATTAAAGAACAAAACAAGACAAAAAAGCAATTTCACTTTGAAAAAGTTATGGCTACCAATGAGATTTTTTTTCCTCGAATAGTCCCAGATGCAAAAAATGTAGCTCATGACTACTCTGGAGATTTAGAAAATCTCATTGTACTTTTGTGTTTCTCCCCCAGTTAACTGAACTTAAGTTGGAGACCCTAGCTCTATATGGGAAGAATAGAGGGAATATTCAATCTTGACTTAGACTTACACTGATTCAAACTAGATCCAAAAAGGGGATTTTCCAGGCGGATATAACTGTCTTTTAGGAATTTCTGATTCTGACAGAATCTAGAACTTTTTTCCTCCTGTGTTGAGATAATCTGCTATTTCTGTTAATAAACATGTAAACTTATAGCTCTGGAGAACTGTCTGACCTGTTCAGATTCTCAAGAATTCTTATAATAGATTTCCAACATCAACTCCTATGTTTATTCTATCACATGGATCCTGAAATTCATATTCTATTATTAGTTAACATGCCTTTAAAATAAATATAGCATTTATATTCCGGTAATATCTTCTACTGTCATTATTTACTTCAAGTTCAAATAGAGCTTTTTCTTGCCACTGAACATTTAAGTTAAATGATTTATAAGCTCATCGTGTCTCCAGATCTCCCCAGAAACACTTATACTTGAATCACTCTCGTCTGTGAACTTTTATTGTCATCTCCACTTTAGCGCTTTCCCCAAAGATTTCTCCTGGTTCAGAGTCAAGTGAATGGTCCCCTTGTAGGGAGCTTTTGTCATTTTTCCGGATGTCGCTAGAGATCTCCTTATGTTTTGGGAATTCTCCAGTTGAAATCTTTTTGGGAAGCCGAATTTCCCTCCACTCTAAACGTTGAAAGGCCAGACACTCCCTTATTTACCCCCTGGCAAGCAGTAGGGCATTGCATAAGACCCAGCCTTCATTAGTCAAATGCATTCACACTAGACTTTGAATAGGGACCTAGGTAGTGATGCACAAAAGCTGCGATCATGAAGGATCTGTTAGGATAATCGCAGCAGTGCCACTGGGGCCAGTATCCAGCGTGCACGGTCAGTAAAGGCAGCAAGACAAGTTTTGCCATCCAGAGTGTAATGATAGTTGTGGTGAGCTCATGGGGTGGGCCCTGTCTGCTGCCTAATCCCCACTTTGCCATGATCAGTTTTCTAAACCTGATTCTCTTGCCTTCCTGGCAGCCAGTGTGCTATACACACAGCCAGAGAAAAGATACTTCCCCAAGTAGACAGAGCAGCTAGACAGAATCCCTTCTATGATGAGTTTTATACATATCTCCAGGCTAGGTCTAGGCCAACCCAAGTGGAGGCTCTTCCTCTGTCCTCTCTCTCTCCACCACATTTCCTTCCAGCAGGCCTCCAGTCCTGAGACTAGGGTCTTTGTGTGGGTCCTCTACCAGCCTGCATTTTCCCTTTTTGATTCAGCCGTGAGACACTTTTCAGATGATGTTTGTAGCTTTTGTTTGTAATCTTGCCAATTAAGGTATCCAAAGAAGTTAAGTGAAAATGAACTAATTTAAGAATTTTTCTTGTTCTTGCACTGATGCTGCTGCAATGGCTGTCTTCCTGTGTTTTAAGGGAAAAGTTGCTGTACAAGTATTTTCTGCGTGAAAGCATCTGCCTGTCTTTCTCTAGCCATTTGAACCATATCACTCAAAGCCAGTGGGCAACATATAAAAGTTTTCCACAATTCTCCTGTTTTCCCCCTTCAAATAAATAAACAGAATATATGGCATTTTCACCAAAGGCAGCAGGACAAGACATCCCATTTCATGCTTCAGCAATCTGACTAAGGAAACAAATATGGATTTTTCTTCCAAATGCCTTTAGGTTATAAGGCAAGTTGATTAAGGCCTCCCTTTAAGCCCTACCAGAAAAATAAATGGATAATGGAGTGTGCCAGCCTACCCTTAAAGAGAAAGAGGTTATATCTAATATTGACTCTCCTAATCAGTTTGACATAAAGCATATTTCCCCCAGATGTGGCTCTCCAACCCGTCTTGCATGCAGGAGAGAGAAAAGCCGTATGGATTTCAGTTTCCTGTTAACTGAGAATAAATTAAATTATGTTATTTTCTCCTCTTTACCACTCCTTTGTGGACTCAATTTCTATGTAGACATGTCAGATTTTTTTTAAGGGAGGAGTTGATAAATTGCCTTTTTCCTTTTATCGTGCAGGTATAATTCTTGCCTTTTCTTCCTTCCCCTCACTGTCAATGCACTGCCAATGAAATACTGCAGAGGAAAAAAAAGAGAGAGAAAAGAGTCATGGGTTGTGACATTAGTGTGACCTTTGAGAAGTTGCAGGAGAGCTGATCATAAATCCGGATGGTCCAGGGATCAGAACTGTTCCCAGAAATCCCCAGAGCATATGATGTTCTTGACAAAGACACTCATTTCCAGATTTTGAGTAGGATATTATATTAGTTAAGGTAAAGCTAACTGTTATAGCAAATTAAAATCCAATCTCCCCCAGTGGCTTAGCAGAAAAAGAGATTTCATTCATTTTTTATGCTTCACTCTTATAAAATGTTCCTCCAACAGTGAGGAATATAGGTGGGGCGGGGTGGATCATGCTTTGTGCAGTCAACTAGGAATCCAGAGGATGGCCCTGCTGTCTTCAACTGGGGACTTCCAAAGCTGGCTTGGGTACTCACTTCCAGCCTGGGGATGGGGAAGAAAGAGAAGAGAATTGCAAGGTAGGCTTTATGGGCAGGCCTAGAAGTGGAATTTATATCTCTGTAGCCATTTTCTTTGTTGAGCACTATCCCATGGCCTGGAGAACTGGGAAATGTCTCATAGTTGTGGGCCTCAGAGGAAAGGGCTAGTTGTTCTCTGGCTTCTTTGTGGGATTAGGATTTTCATCTAAGGCCATTTGGGAACTTGGGACCCAGGTGATCATTATGACATTATAATGTTCATGTTATATGCTTTTTCTTTCATGAATATTTCTTTTGGCTTCATTTTGCAGTCATATTTGTAATTCTATGATTTAGAGTTATTTAAATTTGTTATGATGCTAACTACCAATCCTTTTCCACTGGACTATAACATTTTGTGCTCCTAATTTAGATTAATCTTCTGATCAGATTTACAGTGCCTCAAAATAATTTTTTTCCAGGATTATACTCCTGGAAAAATGTAGTATCTGTATGTTTGTGTGTTCTAAGCCCTTACACATTTGAGAACGTTTTTCTGTTGTCTTGACAACTTGACTGTGTCAAGAATTATAAAACAGGAATGATAGCTGATTATCATATATGGGCAATCTAAAACATGTGCAGAGGTTGAGGAAAAGCTTCCTCTTCACCCAATGAAGTTTGCTGAAATGATTGACAATTGACAGATTGATAGAATAAAAATGTACACAAATTATTAATAGGAATATGGACTTGGGATTGCCCAAAATATGACTCTCAAAGAATGGCTAGAAGGTTGAGGCTTAAATTCTGTCTTCATAGGGGAGAGGAAAGTTGGGGGATGTAGGTAATTTTAGATAAATAGTGAATGATTTTTAGGGCAAATAAATGAGTCCAAAGAACAGTAGTCTGCGACAAATTTCCTCTGAGCTCTGGGGAAGGTGAGGGGCAAAACTTCACTGTGAACAAAGGTTGTCTTATTATGCAGATAAAGTCTCCCAGGTAATCTCTCTGAGTTGCTGTTGGAGGAATAGGTGAAAAGCCTATCTGGGTGTGGTGAAGACTTTTAGTCTCCTCTTTTCTCCAGTGGTTAATCTTTCTTGGTTATTTGATGAGATTCTTAGGACAACTGCATTTCTTTTGGAAAGAAGTTTCCATAGTCAGAAAATTCCCAAGAGAGTCCCTCCCTGTGCTTGAGGAAAGAAAGCAGATCAGAGAGATGGGGCCAGGAGGTGGGGGCGTGGGCAAGAAAAGGTCTGAGAGAGACCTTGGTTCTCAGGCTTCTTTTGGAAGCTTTCCTGTTTTAGTTCAAAGGGCTTGGCATCCCAAACAGCCAAACTTTTGGAGTATATTTTCTAAGGCCTACATATGCATTAATTCTATTTTTCTTGATCTTATAATAATTAAAATTTTTGGCCAGGTATGGTGACTCATGCCTGTAATCCCAGCACTTTGGGAGGCCGAGGTGGGTGGATCACAAGGTCAGGAGATTGAGGCCATCCTGGCCAACATAGTGAAACCCCGTCTCTACTAAAAATACAAAAAATTAGCTGAGCGTGGTGGTGGGTGCCTGTAATCCCAGCTACTTGGGAGGCTGAGGCAGGAGAATTGCTTGAATCTAGGAGGTGGAGATTGCAGTGAGCAGAGATCAGGCCACTGCGCTCCAGCCTGGGCGACAGTGAGAGACTCTGTCTCAAAAGAAAAAAAAACAAAAAACAAAAAATAATTAAACAATTTTCCATATTTCCTCCTTTAAGTGTCCACTAGCATATGGGAAAATTTTTCAGAAAAATAACCGAGAAAGAAAAAAAATATTCACCAGGGAAGGAGTATTTATAGAAGACAGGCCTGATTTCTTTACTTTGAAAATTACAGAAAATCCTTCAATTTATAGTAATGTTAAAACTATGACACTACTTATTAAGAAATTGTTGTTACTATTCTAAGAATCTAGCAGTTACCTATATACTTTGTGAGAATTTCTGATCAAAAGACTTCTTTTTGCTAAAAATATTAAGCCAAAAAGAGCTTTGCTCACACTTGAGGGAAAAAACCTCTTTTAAAATGTTTAAATCTCTTCATGCTATATTCACATTGCTCTTGCAATCCCACATTATATATCATATTTTTTAAGGAGCTTATTTTGTTTTGGAGGCTAGGAAGGGTAACTGGCAGTGACTTTCAAGTCTCAGATTTAGTGAAAAGTTTTTTAAAAAACCAGGCTCACCTGATTCTTAAAAAATTCTTTTCCACTTAAGCAGAAGCCTTGCCCGTGCCAGATATTGAAAAGTGTATAGGTGAGGAAAAATTTTTTCTTTCTTTGGAAGTTACTTTTTGTTGCATTTCTTGGTCATGTTTTATCCATTGTGTCTATAATATCTACATCTGCATCTTCAGTCTTACTTTAATGGAATTACTTTGACTTTTTTGTTTGATGATGTGAGATCAAGCTTTTTAACTGTGGGGTTTTCAATCTCTTGGTGTCTTATCTAGAACCATTAATAGGAATTCCACAGAGCTCACATTGCTCTGGGCCACCTAACTTGAAAGATAAATGAATATTCTCATGTCTCTGAAAATGTCTAGTATATAGTGTTAATTATTTTCTATGACCCTCCCTGACTCTGGTTAATGAGATCAACAGAGGACTTAGAGAAATCACGGACTTGAATTCAACTCTGGAGTCAGTGACAGCAAACTGTTGAAGACACAGACCCCTTGCCTTAGCTAGAGCACTTGTCTCCCTGTCTCTTGCTGTCTCTCCTTTGACTAATTTCTCCTAATCTTTTTTACTGGCTCCTCTTTCTTTATCGGTCCGTTTTATTGAAGGATTTCTCAGAGGTTAGTCTTAGACTCACTTCCCTTCTCACACTACACATTCACCCTGGATGATCAAACTCACCCCCATGCTTCAGTACCACCTGGAAGGCAAGTACTCCTCCAGTCATCACCCATGTCTGAATCTTTCTCCAGAATTACAAGTCTCTTTAAGATCAGGCCTTAACTTACCTGTCTTTTCTCTTTCTTTAAATTTTATTTTTAATCAACAAATAATAATTATATTTATGGGATGCAATGTGATGTTTTGAAACATGTATACATTGTAGAACATAGATGAAACTGGAAGACATTATGTTAAGTGAAATAATCCAGACACAGGAAGACACATACTGCACAATCTCACTTTAATATGGAGTCTAAAATAGTCAAACTCAGAAACAGAGAGTAGAATGGGAATTACTGGAAGCTGAAAGGGGTGAATGGGAAAAGGGGAGATGTTGATCAAAATACACAACATTTCTGTTAGACAGGAAAAATAAGTTCTGGTGATCGATTGCACGGCATGGTGACTATAATTAATAATGTATTGTATATTTTGAAATTGCTGAAAGAGTGAATTTTAAATATTCTCAGCACATAGAAATGGTAAGTATGCTAAACTTTCTTACTAAAAGTTTCAAAGCTGATGTTGATGATGGTGACAGACTAGGGCTGAGGATTGGGATTCTTTTGTATTGCTTTTGGTAAGGTAAATTAGTAAATATTTTTGGATGACAATTTGGCATGTTACCAATTTTAAGTGGGCATTTCCTTCAAACCAGAACTTTCACTTCTAGGAATTTACCCTAGGACATTATCCTAAGGAAACAGCTGGACATGTGAATCATTATGTATTTCCAAGGGTCTTGCTGTATTGTTTATAATATCAACAAAGAGGGGACTCCCTTTTTATGGGGTATCTGCAAAATGGGATATGTGTACGTACAATTATGGAACATATGTACAGGGATATACAAGGCAGCTACTGAAACATTCATATTTATTTATAGAGTCATAGATATCTCTAAGTTGCTAATAGAAAAGACAGGATACAAAACATTATAGATATGAATAAATCTTATAAAAATGTATGTATGTAAATTTCATCACAAAAGTCTGAAAAGTTATAAAACAGAATGTTGAGTCATTATCTATGGGTAATGGGATTGGGTTACTGTTGATTTTTTCATTGTTCTTTAAAATTTACTGTATTTTCTCATAATTTCTCATTATTCTTTAATTTACTATCTGATTATGTATACAATAGGTATGTATGGCTTTTATAATTAGCAAAAGCAATAGTTACATTTATTTTGAAAAATAAATGAGTTATTGTTTTAAAGAATGTTCCCAGATACTTATTTAAAAAATCTGTGCACACATTTACATTGTTGAGATGAAGTCTATCTCCAGCTTAGATATTTCTCTCATGTGCTATGGTTTATTTAGCAAATGTTCACTGAGCCCCTATGATGTGCCACCACTTTATACAACTGCTATTGGTCATTTCCATCTGAATGTCCCACATGGTCCTAAAATCACTATGCCTAAAACTAAATTTACCGTCATGTCTTGAAATCTGTCTCCTCCTGTATTCTTAGTCTTAGTTGACAGGATCCCGACCTACCCAAGAGGCAAGTTTGAGAGGAAGTCATCAAGAGGCCTACACTGACCTTACCCACCATAGCTAGGGGGCACTTTTCTTATGACTTTACTGTTTTTTACAGTACATTCCCTCATCTTCAGTCCCTGTTCAGTGGCCCTAGCTAAGCCCCTCACACTCATCCCCTTGTACCTATATTCCTAGACTATTCAACACAGAATGTCCTAAAATACATCTCCCAGCTGTTACTTACACCACTGCTGCTTCTTCCCACTCCCCTTCTTCCTCTTACCTTGTTCTCTGGAAGACTGTCTGGTTAACTTTCAAGGCTTGGTTCAAATGCCACCCTCTGACCTTTCTGTTGGAATTGGCAGGTCTTCCCCTGCCAATGCCAATGGGTCTCCTAATAAAGATGGTAAAAGCTAACATTGACCAAGCTCTTGTTGTAAGTCAAGCACCATCCTAAGAGTTTAACATGTTTTATCTCATTTAATAGTTAAAATAACCTATGAGTTAGGCTACTACTATTATTTACAGGTAAAGAACTTGAGATTTAGGAAGTTTAAATAATTTGCCAAAGGTCACAGTCAGTAAGAATTTGAACCTAGTCTGGTTCTAGAGCCTGAATCTTTACTTCTAAGAGTGGTTATATACACGTGTGTCTATAATCCACACTTAATTATAGAATAGCATTTTTACTTCTTTTTCTATCAATATCTATGACTCTGTGCAAAGGCCACATAGGCAACCTCAGTAAAGGTATGCTGACTTACTGATTAATTATTTAACTTTTCTAGGATAGAAAGTCTAAGCCAATGAGAATTAGCATTATTTAAAACTTTTTGTTGCTCATTTTTGTTGCTTACTTTGTTTCTATTTGGATAGATTCTGATGTCCTTTTTATTGTTGGAATACAATGGTGTTTGGTTCCCTTGCTTAATGGGCTAGATCCTACCTGATGATAAAGAAAAAATGTCTAGAGAAGAATCATCTGATTCAGCTCATGTGCGTTGAATGTAATGGAACTGAACCAAGAAATAATGGGGATGATCTTTGTGAAAAATATAATCCTCTTATAAAACTGGTAAAAATTGACTCTGAATTTATTTGAGAAAGACTGTAAAACTTCCTTCAAGGCAGTGTGTACACATGGCATAAATGAATTTCTTTGTGAGTATTTGGAGGATGTAAAACCTCTAAAGCCATGTATTGAATATCCATCACTTCAGAGTTCTATAGGTATTAAAGATACCCTGGTTAAATGGACCTCAGTGGTCAAAAATCACACCCAATCAATCCTGTCCTCCACTGGTCTTTTAAATCCTTCCTAGCTCTTGAATACAGGCCTGGCAACAGCCTACTTACTGGCAGCTTCCTCATCTTCTGTGGCCTGCATACACTGCACACGTTTCTGAAACAGAATTGTGATAAAGTCATGCCCCTTCTTCAAAACTCTGATTTCTCTTCATTGTCCCAAGGACAAAGTTCATACTCTCTTGCCAGGTCCCTGCAATGGTTGCTATCCTGTCTTACTCACCCATCACAGCCCCTTGGTTCAAATTATTGCCAGTCCACTCTATGAAAAGTGCTGCCGTTCCCTGACCTGTCACATGCCTTCTCTTCTGGGAATGCTTTTCACTCTGCTTGGTCTTCAAGATCCAACCCTAAATTTTCTACCTCTTCAATCATTGCCTCCATTAAAGTACACACGTTCTCCTCTGTGTCCCCAAAGTGCTTGGTACATACTTTGACACTTGTTCTATAGTTACCTGTTCACTTGATCTATTTGCCTACCTAGATTATGACTTATTCGAGGTCAGGAACCACTGTTACTTTTAATTTTTGTTTTAGTGCCCTGTAGAATAGTGCTTCTCAAAGTTTAATGTGCATACACATCACCTGAAGATGTCAATCAGATTCTGATTCAGCCGTCGGGGCAGAGGTTGGGGGACTTTGGTGGGGTGGAGTCAGCATTTGTAACAAGCCCTGAGTGGAATACCAATGCTGTTGAACTCTGGATCACACTTAGAAAAGCAGGCAGGTGTTTTTTTGTGAATTAATAATATTTGGAATGAATAAACCAAAAATCAAAAAGAAAAAGCAAGACTAAAACATCAAACCATGCTTCACTTTATTTTTAATTTTTTTTTAAAAAGTGACTAACATCTTCACTAGGTCTCTACATCTCCCTAGTGGTCATTATATTTTTATAGCTTTAACATTTCCTCACATTTTAATATTATTAAAATTTGTCTTCTTTAATTTTTTCCCTTTGAAAAAATATTAAATTTAGGTTTGTTTCAACCAGGACCAATACTGCACAAATCTGTTATTACAAAGGGGCAACACTTATTTCTTGAAATATAATTTTTAAAACGTTTTTGTGTATATTATAGGCCCTGTTTTAATCACAGACAATACAATATATAATTGCAGTACAATGGGGCAAAATGTGTCTTCTAAAGTTACTTTATGTGTGTGTGTGTGTATATATATATATGCGATATGTTCTTAGTTATATTTTTGAATAAAATGTTTTTTGAAGGGTTCAACTGAACTTTAAAGATGGATCCTTGCTTTTTCACAGTCACTTCCTGTTCTGATTAATATTCATTTACAAGCATACTTCACAAGGCAATTAGCTCACTGCAATTTGACTTATTTTGTGCCCAAACTTAGCTTTTCCACATTCTTTTCTTCTATGAATGTGAAAAGATGAAGTTTAAGACTCTACAGCTGGAAAGGGCCCAGGGACATTTTTCACAAATGCTGAATATTTCACTCACTGTCAACTCTCTACCTTGGAAACCAAATCAAAATGCAACAATGAATCAACTACATCATAAAAAATTCAGGTCAATTGCTAGCCAATTAATGGGAACATCTGGTTATTTTGATGGTCTTAATGACCAAAACAGTTGACCATTACAACCCAATCAGCATCAAAAATCTGATTCCATAATAAAAGCAGCAAGAGATAGATTCAAGATAATGCATAGGTATCACCTTTATTATGTTGGTTAAGAACACTGACAGCCAGGCTTTGTAAATTTTATCAGGAAACTTGTAGTCATAAGAACCCTTCTGGTTCTGAACCTCAATGATCCAATGAATAATGGTATTGTCTCCACTACAAGGTTGCAGTCCTCTATTTAGATGCCATAGTCTGCCTTTGCTGCAATTTATGGGTACTTTTAATTTCAAACATGTGAAATCTTTCATCTTAAGGAGACATGTGTTAAATATTTGTTTTAGTGCACCTCAGGGAGTGAAGCCAATATGCATTGAAGATTCAATTAGCAATAGTGATGCTGGTGATTAAAGAGCTGGAATCATCTGGCTGATTCATTTGGTCTCTTTTCGTCTCATTTCTTAGTGAATAAATGTGGCTTGAAATCAAGTTTTATTTTGAATTAGTGTTTAATGCTATCCAGCCAAGAAATACTTTTTTTCCAAATACGTTCTTTTTCGTATATAGGGAAATTCTTGATGAGCTCTCCACTATGTGCAAACTGCTCACGTCATTTGAAATAATTGGTAAGCAGGAATGTGGGAAGATCAACATTAGTTGTATTACTAGAAAATTACATTTCACCTTCTCACTTTAGAGTAGAACTCACAAACCAATGCCGTGTGGATTAGAACAGTGTTAAGAAACTTGTGAATTAGTTGACAATATTAACGATTTGAGAGGCTCCACATAATCTAGATTTCTGGGTTCCACTGGCAAAGGTTGAGTTGTGTATGCCCCTCTTTCACTGGGTATCTGTTCTCTGGTTTACACAGTTCCCACCTGATTAGTGGTGCTCACTTATGTGACCTGTCTGGCATCTAAAGGCAAATCCTGCTCTGAAGTTTCAGCCTGTGCACATCTTCATGACTCCACAACAGCGATGTGGAGGTAGAGGTGGAGAATAGAGTGTGCACCAATTATAGGACTTATCTGCCCAGATTTAGACATGGGTCAGTGGAGCTGACCCTAAAAAGAGGCAGCGATATAGGTCAGAACGAAGACTAAGGCACATCTAACAGGCATCCATGGGTGGGGAGGGCTGCAAAAATGATATGGCAGAGCCCCCTGGAGGTGAGGAGATTGCAGAGAAGGGGATTTGCAGTCGAGAGTCATCACTTGGAGGATTTTTAAGGAGTAGGAAGACTCCTTCCTGCAAGGGACTCAAAGCCTCATTCTCAGAGATGGTAGAAAGAATGAAGCAGAAACCCAGTCCCAAGAATCAAGGCTCATCATCACAGCAACCAAAATATAGGACCGTGAGTCTATTGAGAGACCGATGTAGCAGCTCAGTGTTAAACCAGAGATGCCAGATTGCCAATGCTGAGTTTCAGTGATTGGCAGGCAGAGGCTGTTGGCTCCTTGTTTATTTCAAGAATAGGGCCAGAACTAGAGGTAGACACAACAAAACGTGGAGATGTCCTTGAATCTGACTTTGAGGACCTGGGGAAAGATACGCAGAACAATTGCTGAAAGGAGGGTAAAAAATCTCTCCACTTCATTCTTCAATGAGTCATTATTTAATATTACAACTCCTCTGTTAAGTTAGCATAAACTTTGGTCCATATTTATTTTTAAAAAGGGCTAAAGGAAGAAAGCTCTGAAAACATAGCAGGACTTTGAGATGATACAGAATCATCATCCACCAATGTCTATTAAGCCAGTATTAGCAGAAACCTGTATGGAACAACCACTCTCACATAGAAAAGGGTATAATAATTTAAAACCTACAGTTCTTGCCCTAGCACCCAGTTTGACCTCTTGTTCAAGAGAAATGGCCTCTTGAACACCTGAGGGTTAACTAGCCAAGAAAGGGGTTGCTGCTGAGATGGAGGGAGAGATTAGATGGGGAATAATAAACATAGCTCTGTCTGCTGTACCTCTGGTCACCTCCCTGGATAGGCATCCCTAATTGATTACAGTACTCTTTCCTGCTGAGCTGGGATGAGGCCTCAGAATTGTTCCCAATACCATGCATCAGGAGCCAATCAATTAGGGTTGACATAGCAATGAAATGCATCTGCCCTCCTTTGATTAGATTTTTACTGCCAAGTGGGCTGTGGATGAGGCCGCTGAATGGGGGCAGAACATTCATGTCTGGGTTGGAAGCAGGCAAATTGTCAGCCAGGGAAGCTTATAACAGAATATATTTTTAAGGCATTTATTTGTATTGATCCTTCCTTCCCCACCTCATCTAAGTAGAGAGCAAGGCCCTTATAATTCCCTGCCTGTAGGATTTTGTTGGGCAAAAAGCGTAAGATACAGTAGTACCTCCTCTTATAAGAGATTAAACTGAATAAAAAGATTCTTTGCTATGTGCTCCAAAAGAAGGGAGAAGGGAATCATTTAGGATCATTGGAGTCATAGTTTTGCAGGCATGTTGGGGGAAGGAGAATGTAGATAAACAACCTGTAGCAGTCGGGGTCCCAGCAGGAAGAAGATGCCCTCAAATTAGAATAGGAGAGGCCACAAGGAAGACGGAAGTACCCTGTGTCTAGTAACAACAGAGCTGTTATCACCAATTGGCCCAAAGGGATGAGGGGAGGGAGTGGTCCACGGAGAATAAAGGAGAGGGTGGTGTAGACAGGCTGATCTAGAAAGAAGCAGCTATGCAGGGAAGGAGTCTACCTCACTCCCCTCTATCCTTCTCTCTCCTGCTGGGGCTCCAGGTAGCCAAAACAAATCAGAAACCAAAGGCCAAGGGAGTTCCTGTAAGATGGGAGTAGCAGTTCATGCAGGTCAGCAGGGAGCAGAGTGGCAAGGCGTGGGGGCATGGATGGAAGGCAAATGGAATATATCTGTCACTACTCACACCATTTCCTTCAACATCTACTCTTGCCTTAACCTGGCTGAAAAAGATTTTATATTCATCACAGGGGACAAGTGAAGTCCTGCCAGCTACCATAGCATCAAGGGGTGCTATAAACTCAGTTTTACTTTCACCTGAAACTTTAAACATTAGCCACTATCAGTGTTCTACTATAAGATAGTGAAGGAAAATGGGGGAACGAAATAAGGAATAAACATAGCTGCCATAGTCCCCAGTTTGGTAATTGATTTTATGGTCTAACTTGAGGATCATGTATTTGTCATCTTCTACTGCCTGTTCCATTTCCCCTTTCTCTTGCCAGCACCTCAGCTGGATGGGCCCCAGTGAATACCCTGAGTCATAGATACAGATTTCCTGACCTCTGATGAGTGGCAGCAGCTCAATTTTTCCCTATCAATAAGTCCACTGTGTACACTGGACAGTACAATGTTGCTCTTCCCTGATGGTTCAGTACCATGAAAAGCCCCAATTTGGCATTGTTTAGTGAATTACAACTATCACTATGTTGCCTGGTAGAGGCATTCCTTTCTTTGGTACTAGGATTTCCAAACCCACTGAGCTCAAGAACAGGAATCAAAAATTCTTCAAGTTAGTTATGAGATCTCACTCCTACCTCTGTCCTTTGATTCACAAACATGTGCATTTTGGCTGTAGGGGAAGACAGTGCCATATATTGGCCATTGGTTTAGGGCACATACCATATCCTGCAGGATGGCATTCCAGCCTAGAAAGCTGGTATCTCCCAGCTAACACTATAACAGAACCTTCAGCAAGGCATTCCACTATTCTGTTGAGCAAGCTGCTTCTGCCTGTGAGTACACATAAGAAAGAGCATCCTGTAGGCATGAGCACATCCCTGCATTTATTTTGTTATAAAATATGTTTTCTGGGCCAGGTGTGGTGGCTCATGCCTGTAATCCCAGCACTTTGGGAGGCCAAGATGAGTGGATAACCTGAGGTCAGGAGTTCGAGACCAACCTGGCCAACCTGGTGAAACCCCATCTCTACTAAAAATACAAAAATTAGCTGGGTGTGGTGGCGGTTGCCTGTAATCCCAGCTACTTGGGAGGCTAAGGCGGGAGAATCACTTGAACCTGGGAGGTGGAGGTTGCAGTGAGCTGAGATCACATCACTGCACTCCAGCCTGAGTGACAGTACGAGACTCCATCTCAAAGAAAAAAAAAAAAAAAAAAGGAAAAGAAAAAGAAAAACATGGGTTGGGTTTTCTGGATGGAAATGATGTGGAGTGGCAATCCATGGCAATGGGTAAGCCATTATATTAACCCACAAATGGTGGTATTGATACAAGGATTTTATGGAGTATCTAGTGAAACATAACAAAAGATAGCATATGTGACCTCCAACAGCCAACACATTGGTTCTTTTTTGTAATCATGGGTGGAACAAGTTTCAGCACCTTTTCTAACTTTAAGAGGAAAATGTCAACTTTCTATAGATCAATAGACTGTAGTCTATATAGTCAATATAGAAATAGACTTTTATCATCATGACGGGCCCTTAAACTTTCTAAAAGTCTGTTTCCTATCTTCTGGCTTCACATGTTTTGCTAAGGCATCTAGAGGGCTTTATACTTTTTGGTCACCAGATCCAATTAGCATCATTCGATCTATATAACAAGCAATCATCATATTCTGTGAGCTATTGGGGTGAATAAGCTTCCTCTGGATCGTCTTGGGAGAGAGAACGAGAGAACTTACCCAACCATGAGACAATATAGTAAAGTTTTACACAGTCATGAATACCATAAAGGTAAATTGTTGTCCCTGCCATATAAATACAAACTGCTTTTGCTTGGAGTGGGGAATAA
The DNA here is from genome assembly GCF_047675955.1 of Chlorocebus sabaeus. Lineage (NCBI taxonomy): Eukaryota > Metazoa > Chordata > Mammalia > Primates > Cercopithecidae > Chlorocebus > Chlorocebus sabaeus. The sequence goes on along the minus strand of NC_132932.1, from coordinate 14,823,315 downwards.
AGCACTTGTCAGGTCATTAACTGCATACCAGGTAGCAGGAGAAGTGTGGATTTCCTTCAGTAAAGACACCACATCTGAAGCTGTTGCTATGATCAGCCTTAGCACTTGAAATAACTTGTAATAATCTGCTGTATTTGCCACAGCCCATCTGGCTTGTATACCAGTAATGTAGACAAACCAAAACATTTATGGTAAGAATCCCCCAACCCTTTGCATCCCTCAGGTCTTTGATAGCTGTGCTAGTCTAGTCTCTGCCTCTCCCCAGGGATGAATTTCTGCTTTTGGTTTCCTATTTTAGCAGAGAGGGAGACCCAGTTTGGTCCTTCCTACCAGAATGGCCCCCACTTCTCATGTCAGAAAACCAATGTGGATGTTGCATCCAATGCTAAGTACATCTATTTTCATTATTCATTCTGGGTCTTCAGTCCCATTAGGATTGTGCTAAAACCCCATCTATCACCTGATGTCTATCAACCCCTGTCTGACTGGTGGACACCGTATCATTCATGTCTCTGAAAATGAGCAGCAGTTCAGAAACCATTTCTAACAGCCCCTAGAAAGTCTTTGTATTTCCCTTTCTTGGTGCATAGTGACTGTGTAAATGGCCATGGGTTCCTCTGGGAAGGAACTGTTAACAGGTTGTGAATCTCTACCAAAGTGACTCATGTTAGGTTTCTTCCTACCAGACCTCAAAATTTCTCTCTCTCTCTCTCTCTCTCTCACACACACACTAAATATATATATATATACACACACACACGTATGTGTATATATGTATGTGTATATATGTGTGTGTGTGTGTGTGTATATATGCATCTCTTTTCTTGCTTGTGATTTCACAATCAATACACTCTTACTGCCTATTCATGAGAATCCAAACACTCTGATTTCCAGATAGTGTCACTGGTGAGTTTGATGAAATGCTTATGAAATATGTAGTGCCAATCATATGTAAGTCCTTCAAGAGGATTGAGAAAGAGTATATAGACTCTCCTCCAATTCATTTTATGAAGCTAGAATAACCTTGATACTAATCCAAAAAGATCAATATGAGAAAGAAACATTACAGGCTAATATTATCATAGGGATGTTTGCAAAATTCCTAAGCAAAATATTAGCAAACCAAATACAGCAATGTATAAATGGGTTAATGTTCTATGACTGTTTAGTTTATCCTAAGAATTTAAGTGTAACACAATTAAAAATATAGTTACAGATATAGATAGATAGACAGTCAGATAGATAGGTAGTCTCTGCCCTCTGTTCTTGGCACAGAACTCCTAAAACCCTTGTAATTTCCTGATCAGTAGGGGTGCTAGGTTCGTCTTTTGTTCTAATATTTGGTCTTTGAGCCTGGTTCCTGACATGGAGCTCTTAATCCCTTGGAATTTCCTGCGTAATAGGAGATCTTTTGTTCTAATGAGGGGATCCTTGGTGGGGTCCTGGCTAGGGCTAGTCATAATTAGAAACTTGGAATGTTCATCCCCACTCCTCAACCTCTGGGAAGGGGAGAAGGGCTGGAGATTGAGTTAATTGTGCATGCCTACATAATGAAGCCTCTGTAAAAATCCCTAAACTATAAATTTCAATGAGCTTCTGGGTTGGTGAGTTCATCCGTGTGCCCAGAGGAAGGTGCACCTCAGCTCCATGGAACAGAAGCTCCTGTGCTCAGGAGTTATCCAGACCTTGCCCTGCGTATCACTTCATCTGGCCGTTCATTGGTATCCTTTGAAATACCATTTGTAATATACTGGCAATAGTAAGTAAATGGTTTTTCTGGTATCTGTGGGCTGCTCTGGCAAATTAGTAAAGCAGAGAAGGGGGTTATGGGAACCTCTCATTTGAAGCCAATTAGACAGAAATTGTGGGTAAGCTGGTGATGAAAGAAAAACTTCAGCTGAATTAAAATTAAAAGTGATTAATTGAGCAATGCATGATTCACGAATCGGATAGCCTCCCAAGCCAGAGTAGGCTCAGGGACTCCAACTCAGCCACGTGGTAGAAGAAGCTTTATAGACAGAGAAAGGAAAGTGATGGACAGAAAACAGAAGTGAAGTACAGAAACAGGGGATTGGATATAGTTCCGCATTTGCCTTATTTGAACGTGGTTCAAACTGATGGGCACATTTGATTGGCCAAAACGTGGTAATTAGCATAAGAGTAGGCTACAGTCTGTTTACACCTCCACTTGTTATAGTTCACAATGTACGGAGAAATCTTTAGGCCAAACTTAAAATATGTAAGGAGGCAGCTTTGGGCTAAACTCGATTTAACACTGGGAACCTACTACTAGCAATTGACACCCAAAGCTGGTGACAGTCTTGCGAGACTGAGCCCCAAACCTGTAGGTTCTCTACTAACTTTGTTTAGTGTTATAATTGAACTGAGTTGCAGGGCACCCTGCTGGCATTGGAAAATTGGTCAATGTGGGAGAACACCCACATACCTGGTCACAGAAGTATTGAATGTTGGTATAGAGAAAAAGAGGGTTGGTATAGATTTTTCCCATATCACAGTAAGTTTGCTTTAGTATTAGAAAATAAAAAAATATAATTTATTATAACTTAAAAATTAAAACCACATCACTATGTAAATCGATATAGAAAAGTACTTTATAAAATTTAAAATCAATTTGTGATTTAACAAAAGAGAGTAGAAGCTTCAAAATAAAACTAAAAAAATCTTTGGACTAAATGGCTCACCATACTAAGCTTAGTGAGGAACATAGAATCTTCTCAATGATTTGTGCTAAGTTGATGTCGATTGGATATCTATATTTAAAAAGTGAACTTTGATTCTTATGTTTACCACAAAGAAAACAAAAATCTTTTAAGATGGAGTATAGATTGTGACTTAAAGCAATTACACTTTAGAAGCAAACAAGGGAAAATAGTTTCATGATACTGGAATAAGCAGAATCGTTTTAAACAGGGTATGAGATGCACTAACCATAAAATAAAATATTGATAGAAACTTCATTAGAATTTATTAAAAGGCACTGTTAATGAAGTGAAATGGCAATTCCCAGAGAAGATGCTTGTAATACATACATCCAAAACAGGGCCCATATCCAGAATATATTTTTTTAAAACTCCTACAAACCCATTGTAAAATGATAGCCCCTGAAAATGTGTAAAAGGCTTGAACAGACTTCTCAAGGTAACATATCCAAATCCCACCCCCTCAATACATAGAGACATGTTCGACATTGTTAGTGATTAGTAAAAACAGAAATTAAAACTGCAGTGTGATAAGATCACATTATCAGAAATGTTAGTCTTTCTACCAGAAAGGCTAACATGAAAAAGGTGATGATACCTAGTGTTGGTGAGACTCTAAGCAAATGGAACTCACTCATACTATCAGTGGGAGTGTTCAATTGCTACAACCACTTTACAAAACTGTTTTTCAGCACCTACCAAAGCTGAATACATTTCTACCCTATGACCCAACAATCCTACTCAACAGAAACAAATACTTAGGTTCACTAAAAGACATGTTCAAGAATGATGAGAGAAGCTTTATTCATAATTGTCTAAAAACATTTTGAGACAGGGTCTCACTCTCTCTGAGGCTGGAGTGCAGTGGTACAATCATGGCTTACTGTAGCCTTGACCTCCTGGGTTTAAGCGATCCTCCCATCTCAGCCTCCTGATCATGCCCAGCTAATTTTTATATTTTTCATAGGGACAGGGTTTCACAATATTGCCCAGGCTGGTCTCGAACTCCTGGGCTCAAGTGATCTGCCTGCATTGGCTTCCTAGAACGTTGGCATTACAGGCATGAGCCACTGCCCCCAGGCCATAATTGTCTAAATTTGGAAATAACCCAAATTTCCATCGAAACTGTAATTGAGAAATAGGTTGTGTTGTATTTACATAGTGTAATTATACACAGCAATGAAAAAAACCTACTGACAAACATAATAATATGGATGAATCTCACAACTATGTGGAGTGAAATGAGTCAGAAATAAAACATCACATAGTGTATGATTCCATGTATGATTCTCAAATACAGTCAAAACTATGGTGATAGAAGTCAGAATGGTCGTTAACTTCAGGTGCAGAATGTTGACTAAGTGTGGAGTGTAAAAGGGAGCCTATGTCTGTAAAGATACAGAAGAGAACTATTCTAGTCTTTGTCTGTCTGGCGGTTACACGACTGGAAATTTTACTTAAAAACTCATCAAACTCCTAAGCTTTGCTAAGTTTATGATAAATTTTATTTGTTAACTTTCCTAAAATTACAACTCAATTTTGAAAATTACTTTCAAACATAGAGGGAGAAGATAGTTGGGAGACCTGGTAGCTGTGAAGTGGCTACGTTGTCTGGGGAATATGCCCTGGGGTTCATTGTCAGGCACCAGGAAAATTTAGGGCACTGACACACATGAGTTTAGGAGTGGAGGTTTAACAGGCAGAAGAGAAGAGAAAGATAAATAGCTTTCTCTATAGACAAAGGGATCTCCGGGCAGAAAGGACCAGTGGGTGGTGAACGTGCTGAATTTTATAGTCAGGTTTGAGGAGGCCGTGTCTGATTTACTTAGGGCTCACAGATTGGTTCAGTGAGGTATGACATTTACGTAGTGCACAGGGAAGCCTGGTCACCCCACCCTAATCTTATTACGCAAATGGGCTTTCCAGTTGATGGGGGACATCTTGTCTGCCTCTTACTGTACATGTGGCTGACAAAGGGAAGATGGAGCTGCCATCTTGAACATGTCTAGTCCTTAGTTCCTGCTGGCATTCACCCATGCAAGCTCCCAGCTTGCTTGTTATGTCTGCAGCATGACTTTACAGGCTGCTCTTTGTTAGAAAATGATTTGGGGCTGCTTTTCATCAAAAAAAAATAGCCTTACTGAGGACTCCCATACCCTTACTGTCTGCCTAAGTGATTTCTTCTTAACTCCTAAATCAGCTGGAGCCTTGATTAGATCTGTAGATATTAACACAGGGGCAGCTTACCTTAATACTGCAAATTCACTGCCCATTACTTCTGCTCCTATCCTATGTAGGAAACAGAAAAATGTTACAGCTCAATTCCTCCTCGCCTCCTTTTGTTAGTTATTTAGCAACTAAGTGGTGATGAATCATTGAACTAAGATTGTTTTTTGGACCATGACATAGTGAGGTTTTATTAGTGTATTGCAATTTTCTGAATATATGATCTGTTACTATACTTCTGTCAACTCCTTTTAAATATAGTTACATAGTATGAGTCAACTCTTTGAGTTTTCTTTTTAAAACTGTATGTTAATGGAGTCACTTTAGGTATTAGTAAAAAAGGTCACTTGAATTGTGAGGCTTGGTCCAGTGTTTGCAATTTTATGGTCCAGATTTGGCAGACCAAATCAGCCACCATTTCTCCTTTTGGAGAAGCAGATAGTCTTTTGCCAGGAGGTAAAATGCCAGCCACTCTTTGTGAAGGTAAAAGTTCTCTGGGCTACACACTATTCCATTATACTGCTTCTGAAATACTTGTTTTTCCTGGAAAAGCATGCTCTTTATCTCTGTCTCAAGTGCCCCTGTAATATTCCCAAGAGTCTTTCCCCAAGTTGAAAAAAGAAATAACAAAAAATACATCTTACAGATAGCCTATTCATGTAAATTTCCAGATACCAAAATACATTCCCACTCTGATGCACTAAGGGCAACTCTTTCTCCCTTCTTACCAGATTCTAAGTTTGGATGCTCTGGGTCAATGGTACCATCTGGTGCTTGAAGTGGGAAATTGTTCTCATCACTGTATTTTCTCTACAACTTTTTTCTTTTTTTACCCTCCAAGAAGATGATGCCCAGATGAGGGTGCTCTCATTTCCTTTGTCTTTCACCATTTTCAACTGTTCCAATTCAGTGACTGCTTCCCTCACACTTGCCCCTTGGCTGCTGGGTCGCAGGAACATGTTAGGCAGTGGCATGAATGTTGAACAACACACTTTGTTTCTGCCTTTACCTTGCTCTTTCTTTCAAATTTCACAAAGTAACACTTTAAAATGGTTGCACCTTAACCTTGAGGTCAGGAGACTAAGGATGAGTGAAGTCGATAGGCTTTCCTTCCTGTCACACAGAGGTAGAACCTGGGCTGACACAGGAGCCTGGGTTTTTCACAACTCTCTCGGTTAGACAACTTGGGGAATCTGGGGACACAAAGAAACCAAGAAAACTATATGGTATTCATTTTCAATCATCTAAACCTTCCTAGAGAATTTGGTAATACTTTTAAATAGCAAGTAAGTGAAGGCACTTATGTTTTGTTTTGAGATAGAGTTTCGTTTTGGTCACCCAGGCTGGAGTGCAATGGCACGATCTCGGCTCACTGCAACTTCCGCCTCCTGGGTTCAAGTGATTCTCCTGCCTCAGCCACCCGAGTAGCTGGAATTATAGGTGCCCGCCACAATGCCTGCTAATTTTTTTTGTATTTTTTAGTAGAGACGGGGTTTCACCATGTAGGCCAGGCTGGTCTCGAACTCCTGACCTCAGGTGGTCCACCTGCCTCAGCTTCCCATAGTGCTGGGATTACAAGTGTGAGCCACTGCACCTGGCTGGCACTTATGTTTCATAAATTTGTATTAGTTTGGGTTTCCTAATGTGTGGACTCGTTTGATGTGTCTGCCATATCTTTCTTCCTTTTTGTGTTTCTGTATTGGGCCCTCTCTGTTGATCTGGGAAGCAGATGGTCTTTGTCAATTGACTCATACCAGACCTTTGAATTTCCCCCACAAGTATATCTATGCTCAGTGACTTTTCTCTGCAGGCCAGAATAATATTTCAGCATCTCTATGCTTACAAATGATGTGCCAGATGGATGCTGAGCAGAAATGATATATAGATTCTTATTACATAAACGACATGCAAGATGTAGTCAACTGAAGTTAGGTCTACTGCGATTGTGCTCAATTTATCAAATTAAAGGGGCTATCTGGTTTTGTCTGTAATTCTCTTTTTTTTCCCCTTCACTTGATCATAATTTACTGAGTTTAGAGAAAATGGATTTCTGGATTGCTTGAGTTTTGGCCTGCATACATGAACCCATTCAGTAACCACTTGATGACTACCTACTATTGCTAGGTATTGGGAACATAAAGTTAATGGCATGCAGTTTTTCCATGAGCTCAGCTGGTGATAGAGCAGGAGTATCATCATCTTTGACAAACACCACCACTTTAAATTCCAGTTCCCTTTCTAGCCTCATGAATTTCAAGAAAATCACTTCTCTTCTAACTACAAGCAGCCAGAAAGAGCAGACAGGAAAACACAGGTAAGACAGCTCAGGCACAGAGGGAGGTGGGGGGAAAGTCTCTTGGGTAACTGCCAAACTTCACCCTCATACAATGGGCCCCAGTAAAACAGTGGGCCTTAATAAGCACATTCCTTTCCCTTTGGGTGCACTAAGATAGGGAAGCTAAAAGCAGACTCAGGGGATATGCCTGCGGCTGCAGAAAGATGTATGGGAGCAGACACACAACTCTTTCTCCCAGATAAGCACAACAAAGAGACACAGAAGCAGTCCAAGCTTCTGATAAACTCTCCCACCCTGAATCCTAAAAACTCAGTCTGTAAGAGAGCATGCTTCTCACCTAACTCAGCCAGAAGCCCCTCTCAGGTTTGTTTTCTCTAAAATAAATCTGTTCTGACTTGTGAGCCACCTTTTCGTGTTTCTTTCCTCTTTCTTTAATTCTTACAGTTTAAAAGAGAGACTTCTAAACAGATAATTAAGGAAATACGATTAGTTAAAAAACAAGTATGAATAAATAAAGTGTTATGAAATATGAAAAAAAAGAGTTAATTTTACCTAGTAAGGTCAGGGAAGACTTTGTAGGACCTGATAGCCTATATATATATAATTAGTTTAAACTAGGCAGGCAGAGAAAGCAACAAGCATTAAGGTGAGAAGATGCCCCAAGTAAAGACCGCTAAATCCTTGATCAACTAAGGTCCTTTTTCAGCATAGCAAATATACTACCTATGTGTGTACTACAAATATATGGACTATTATTGATGAAAATGGAAATATAGAAAGAACCACTTAAATGGTTGTTTTTGCTTCACTTAAGAGAATCAGAATTGTGCTTTGGGGAAAGCTTAGCATTTCAAATGAAGAAGAGAAATAGGCGTGGATAGCAGGGTCAGTGAGAGATTTTTCAAGACTGAAAATCTCTGGGAGAGAAAGAGCAAACCCAGAGACACACTTTAGTGTGAATTGCTCCATTCTATTTGCTTCCTTGGTGGGAATGTCACTTGTAGTTTAGTTTCTAGACCCATGATATATGGTCCCTTTGCTCACAGTCAGTTAAAGGGAGGTGGGTGCTGAGCAGGTAAAATTCCGTGTATGCCAAAGTCCCTCAGAGTTGGGAATTGGTTCTATCCACCCTGTGTGGGGGCACATAGATTTTAGCATACCTTGTATGTTATAATGCATCAGCAGCTATTTCTGGATATGTTGCAGGTTTCCTCCCAGGCTCTGGTCTACTAGATTTTTTTGCCTTTCTTCATGGACCTGACACCAAAACTGGTATCCCATATAACATCTCCTGTAGCTTGTGGGGAGCTAGTCCCCACTATATTCCTTTTTTCTGTTTATTCTCTGTGGATGATTTTTTTCCATGAACCTATTTGGAGGCAATCATGGAATTTGATGGGGTGTACTTTGCCCCTGCTGCCTGATACTGTGCACATGAATTAAGGCTTCCAACTTATTGCTATAACACCAAGCCTGCACTGCAGAGAAGCCACTCACACCTTACCCCTCCCAACACTCTGGCATTATTAGCTCCAGTCCAAATCTGATGGCCTCAAAGCTTTTGAAAAACACTTTCTATGTGCTCCCATTCTTCCTGGCTTCCTGCTTAGGGCCCTGCTGCTCTGCCAAGCTCTGTTTCTTTGCTTCTTCCTACCACCACATGCTGCTCTTTAGCCATCCATTTAAGCAACTTATCCAACTGAGCCATTCCTGGGACTATCTCTAGACTGGAGGCCACTGTGGGGGCACCCCCATAAGATCTTCTCTGGTCCTTGCTGCAAAGACTACTATATATCAAATAATGGCCATAATAACGAGGGCTCTCTGTGAGGGGCTTTATGTACATTATCACATTGAATACTCACAATGTATTTTAGGTTATCATAACCATTCCCACTTTTTACACAAATAACTTACAGGTCAGAGAGGTAAAATGCTCTGTTCAAGTTCACATAATGGGAAAATGGAGGCTCAAGTTTGACTCTAAAACCCCTGTGCTATTGTTTGAATATTTGTTCCCCAAACTTCATGTTGAAATTTGATTCCAAAGTTGGAGGTGGGGCCTAATGGAAGGTGTTTGGGTCATGTGGGTGGATCCCTCATGAGTGGGTTGGTTGTGTCTTCATGGTAATGAGTGAGTTCTTGCTCTGTTAGTTTCCAAGAGAGCTTGTTGTTAAAAAGAGCCTGGCACTTCCCCCGAGTCCTCTGCCTCCTCTCTCACCGTGTGATCTGCACACAACAGTTCCCCTTCACCTTCCACCATGAGTGGAAGCTTCCTGAGCCCCTTACCAGAAGCAGATGCTGGTGCCATGCCTCTGGTACAGCCTGCAGAACTGTGAGCCAAATAAACCTCTTTTCTTTATAAATTACCCAGCCTCAGATATTTCTTTCTAAAAACACAAAGGGACACAGACGTCCCTGCTGTTAAATACCCTGCATCCCTGCCTATATAAACAGATGAGATTTTGAATGATTGTCCTCAATGCTAGAGGTCACAGATGTATCCCCCACTTTTCTGGTGTTTGTTAGTTCTCATCATCCACACTTTATGGTGGCAGGTCTTCAACACACTGCTTAGACATGTGGCTGGTGGCTTGTGTCAACCCCTCTGGGGACTAATTTTGCAAAATGGTTCTCAATGCAGCAAGTGACTGTACAGCTTAGTGGAAAGTACTCTACATAGAGAAAGAAGCAGAAAAAAGAATAACATTCCAGGGGAAAATCCTTTGGTTCCCATTACAAAGATACTTAATTCAGTGGAAAATTCAAGGTCAGGCATGGTGACTCTTGCCTATAATTCCCACACTTTGGGAGGCTGAGACAGGAGGATCACTTGAGTCCAGGAGTTGGAAGCCTGCCTGGGCAACATAGCAAGAACCTGTCTCTACAAATTTATTTTTAAATTAGCCAGACATAGTGGAACACACCTGTAGTCCCATCTATTCAGTAGGCTAAGGTGGGAGGATTGCTTGAGCCCAGGAGTTTGAGGCTGCAGTGAGTTATGACTGCACCACTGTGCTGTCTCAAAAACAAACAAACACAAAAAAGAAAAGAAAAAAAAAAAAACAAGGTGAAGAACAAATGTGCATTTGCTTTTTGGTGTATATAAAAATATACCTACTTGGTTGTTTTTAACAATAAGGAAAGAACAAAGAAAAGATAAATTAAAAACCAGTAAAAATAGTTACCCTTTGTGGGTGTAGAAAAAACAATAAAGAAGAATGTACCTTGTTTTATAGTTTTGACTTTGAAGTCATGAAAATACTCTAGATAAACAAAAAGGAAAATATTTCATAATCCCAAGAATTAGGAAACAAAATTAAACAAATAAATATAATATATGAAATTGATGGCATAACAATGCAGATAAAAATTTGAACATGTGACTTTTAAACACAGAATTGGAGTAACTTGGGTGTACATTGCTAGTAAGATAATCCACAGAATGAAAGGAACCACTGAGAAATCTTGAACTACTTTCAGTAATAATATTAGTATTAGCATTTTGAATATAAACAGATAGTTAATGCAGTTAGGGGAAAAGGTTCTCAAGAGTAAGACAAAACACATGTGAAACAAAAGAACTTAAGTAAAATGCTGTAATCTTTCATTTGAATTGGAAATATCAATATGAATTTAAGATTTTTTTCTATATAAACATGCATTTCCTATTTCCAGCTATGAAAAAAAGATGTAGAAATAATACAACTCAGTACTGTTGCAACATTAGCATCCAGATTGTATCTCTAAATATCATTTCTTGATTTCTAGGAAATCAAGCTCCTTAGAAAAATGACTACATGTTTGGGGAAGAAATTATACAAGACCTGGGAATGCTTTGTATGTGAGATGGTGCTAGAAAGCTTCAGAAACCCATGTGAATGTAGTACCAATGGCCAAAGATGGCACAATTTAATCATCAAAAATAGTAATTACCTCAATGGATTAAAGTGTATCAAATATGTAAAAATCTAAGAATTCTTCAGCAATTTTTCTATAAAAATACTCCTTTAATTGGTCACCTCTGAAAGTTGCTAGGATACCGAGTCATTTTTCCAAAAGTCTGCAAACAGAAGAATCAAGGACTTCTTATACAAATTATATTTCAGGGTTACCAAATAGTTAGTGAGAGAATGTTCTTTAGAGGTGAATTCCAGCTACCAAATGCAGAAGCAATAGAACTGGAATTCACTATTTGGCAACATGTTACAAAATGATATTGGTGGTTAACACTCATCATTGGCTGCTAAAGTCTCCAGGTGAAAGATTGGATTAGACTGGCAAAACCTGAACTTGACATTATGGGCCTCCTGATGTAAGGCAAAGTACAGATTCCCAATTATGAGATATTTTTTTGAGAACAAAGAAAAAAGAGCTGAATTCAACGAAACTTCTATATCTAATTACCAATGTACAAAACTGACAAGGGATAAAACTCCCACTAAACCACAAATATGCAATTTGTCAAAGCTGTAGCATGGAGAGCTCTTAAAGCCAAGACCTCTTTTGCATGCTAAGTATTTGTTGAAGAAATCAGATGGCTTGGCATATGTTACACCTCAGAGCAGCTTTGCCCTGAAACAAGGGAGCTGGGCTCTCACACTTCCATGTGCACCCATCACTGGCTAAAAATCACCTTGGAAGGCATAAGCTCTCAGGTACTTCCCAAGTAAAGCAGGTCTGGAGTCCAAGGACAAGGCTCAGAAGAGGAGCTGCAGATGCAGATCTTTGCAGATAGAAGCACACTGAAGCCTGAAGAGGGGTATGCAGAAATGGTCAAATGATCCAAGTGAATCTGGGTGGAGGACCAGCAGTGTCCATTCAGAATCCTCCAGGAGAAAGGAGAGCATGTGTAGTGGAGGAAGAACAAGAGGGTCATGATATTGAGAAGCATTGAAGCAAGGTGATGGGTACAGGTGCTCATTAAACGATTCTACTTTTGTGTATGTTTATAGATTTCCATAAAAACTTGGGAATAGTAAACAAATCATGATGATCTTACCTGTTAGACACACTGTATAATATAACTAGTTCTAATCAAAAGAGATTCATTTGATCAGCAAGTTTGTTTCTAATTCAGTTGGTGAAAACTTGGAAACAATTTACCTGTGGAAACAATGTCGTATGGTGGTAAAGGTCTTCAATAACCCACAAGAGACACTTGTCCCACAATAGGAAGGAACACCATATGCTAACAATGAAACGCCATAGAAAAAATGGAGAGTCAACACAAGTAATTAGACCACACCATACTTCTGAGAAAGCAACTGCTTTTGTTTTGTCTTTGTTGCTCTAGGGAAAGCAGCTGTTCTCAGAACTCCTTTGGTTTCAGTTTATTCTCTGCTAAAGGTTCCTTTACAACTTAACCATGGGTTGGAGGCTTGCTGCAGGTGTGTGTAGGAGGAGGGTGTTTGTCTCTTAATGATCAAGGGGTCACTATTGCTGCTGCTGTTACAAGTGATGTCGCATCAGCACTCAAAGCACAGGTTCCCTAGTGCAACTTTTCCTCCCTCGATCAGGGTCAGGGTTTCAATTAGGAAGGAAAGTAGTAAGGGAGACTCCCACACGGTGAACCTGTTTTTCCCAACAATACTATATTACCTAAGCATGAAGCTTTAGTGAAATTATTTCTCACACAATCCAGTCTCTTCACCTTATGAATTCATCTTTGATCTGCCATACAAACTCCTTCCAACCCTCTCTCAGTATAAGCTGGCTTTGCCATGCATTTCTCTGCCTCCTGTTCTAATCCACATCCTTGTCACATGTAGGTTTTCTCGTTTTGTCTTTATCATGAGGGAAAGCTCCACTCCCAAGGTGCACACCCAGTCACTCTACCAAAAGAACCTGTCCTACTTGATCCGCTCCAAATGTACTTTTAGACAATTCACTTTGGGGCAATTCAAGTTTTCAAAATAATTTGTAAGTTTGCTCTCTCCTCAAGTTCTCATTAACCTGGATGCTCTTTCATGAATGTGCTTATGATTCATATTATTTGTGAACTTTAATCCCTTTCTCTATTCCAATAAATACTTATCATTTGAGCAGTATGACATAATCATGCACATTATTTAATTTGGTGCTCCTAATAATATGGAATCCTTACACAAATAAGGTCAGAAAGATAATGTGGCTTTCCCAAAGTCATGGTGCTGGTAAGAAATAGAGCCAGGATGTACCCCAAGTCTGTCCAACTGCACTGTTCACGTTCTTTTCTATCCACCACAAGAAGGGCTGGGGAGACGTAGCATGATCCCTACTTCCTTTTTCCAGTCATTTTCCAGATGTCCTGTGGAAAGGCTATCATTGTTTCACCAAGAACCAGGATAATTTTCTCACCATCAAAAGAAGTGACAAATGTAATGAGTAATAAACACAAGAGTTAACTCACTTTCTATGTGTTAGGTACACTCATAAGGTTCTTCACAACACCCCTATGGAGTATATGCTATTATTGTTTCTATCTTACAGACTAAAACCAAGGAGTTAAGTTATTCCCTCAAGGTCACCTGGGTAAGAGGAAGAGTTGGCTTTTGAATATAAGCAGTCTGACTCTAGAGCCTTAGCCAGTATGCAACCCAATGGAAAGGCAACACTGTGTCTGGTGCAGCCCCATCATTAAGTACAGAACACCAGTCCAGACCATTGCTAGTTCAGACAAGTGCTTCTGTGGCAGATCGTATTTCGAAAGATAGTGGCAGAAATATTTCCCATCCGGCGTGCTCTTAGAATCTGATCTTGGCTCTCCTCCTGTTGAGTGGCAGAGCCTGTCTTCCAACCCTTGGATCTGAGCCGACCTTTGCAACTGCCTCCACTTATAGAGTCCAAAACAAGTGAAATGATATGTCTTCCAAGGTTGAGTTATAAAAATAGCTAATACTACTGCCTTATTCTCTTAGAATGCATATTCTTGCAGCCCCACTACCATGCTGTAAGGGAGCTTGAGCAGGCCAGGGAGAGCCCCACGTGGAAAGAAACCAGTGCCCTGGCCCCTGGTTCTGGTTCAGCTCCCGGTCAATATTCAGGGCAAGCTTTTCAGCTGCATGTGGGCACTACCTCGAAAGCAAATCTTCTGTCCTCAAGTGAAGCTATATCACCCAGCTGACAGCCACCCATGGAGTAGAGATGCTCTTTTCCTGCCAAGCCTTACTCAAAATCCAGATGTATGAGCACAATAAATGATTAAGTTCTTATGTTTTGAGGGTGCTTTTCTGAAGCAGTAAGTAACCATAGTAGCTCCAAAAGCTACATCCTCTCAGCAAACACATTAACACTTACGTGTCAGGCTCTGCACCAGGCACTGCCACAGACCTTATCTGGTGTGTTCACAAATTACTTCTGTGAAGTACTGTGATTCCAAATTTACGGAGGAGAGGCTGAAGGCAAGAGGGGCCAGTGAGTGCCTTGCTCATTTGATGCTCATGAAACCAGAAGGCATATGATGGAACTGAGATTTCACGAAAGATTTTTATTAATTCAAACGCTTGTCTTGTCACTGGTATTTTCTTTCTATGTAGAATCCTGGTACACTAAAAGATGGTAACTAAAAGTGGTAAACTAAAAGAAGCTCAGGACTGATGAGGTTAATGAAAACAGGCTTCCCTCAAATCTAGGATGATAGAATACTCTACTGTGACAATCGGACATAAGGTTATAATTTCCAACTGGAAAGCATTAATAAGGATGATAATGAGATACTTACTGAATAAAAATTAAAATGAAAATAGGCCAGGCATGGTGGCTCACATCTGTAATCCCAGCACTTTGGGAGGTCAAGGTTGGTGGATCACCTGAGGTCAGGAGTTTGAGACCAGCCTGGCCAACATGGTGAAACCGTGTCTCTACTAAAACTATATAAATTAGCTGGGCGTGGTGGTGGGTGCCTGTAATCCCAGCTACTCATGAGGCTGAGGCAGGAGAATCGCTTGAACCCGGAAGGTGGAGGTTGCAGTGAGCCGAGATCGTGTCATTGCACTCCAGCCTGGGTGACAAGAGCAAAACTCTGTCTTAATAATAATAATAGTAATAATAAATACATAACATGAAGTAAAAATAATACATTTTAAAAAGAACGAGGTACTGTGCCAGGTGCTTCACATCACATTAGTGATGCAGATACTTTTGACTCCAGTTCTAGGTGAGTGCACTGAGATTCACACAGGCCAAATAATTTCCTGAAAGTCAACAGCAAGGAACTCTGACAGCAAGCCCCTGGCTTGTAACAATCTCATCATACTGTCTGAAAGAGGGAGCTAAGGAAAGCATACACACAATTCCAATAAAATATTGCATTCACTGACTGTGAGGGAACAAGGTGGGGAGGATAGCAGGGTGGGCCAAAACTTGCAGCAATAGCTTGCTACTGGGTAGAACGCTAACAATAGCCAATGGGTAATTGGCCACTAGGATTGGCCACGGAAGGCTGTAACCTGCTCTGGTGAGCTCATGGGCCCAGCTGTGATTTAAAGTTCTCATTTTCTGGGCCCTATTCTGCCTAATATCTGATGGCATCGCAACCCCAGAGAGCACTTCTTAGCTTTCTGTTACTTGGAAATGCCCATTCTAAAGGCGTCCATGCTTTTGGAAAGTGTGGAAGACATTAAAAGCCTATGTTTAATTATACTTTTACGAATGATTCTTGTTTCTGCTAGCTCTTGTTAAAATGAATGAGACATCTCTGTGTCAACCATGGGTTCTCTGATCTGTTCCAAACAATCTTTAAAAGAGGATCAACCAACCTTAAAAGAATTCTCCACCCCATCCCAGAGGAAAGCATAGACAAGTAACTGGAGAACCTTAAATCCAGGCCTCGCTGAAAAGGCATTCACCCAACTGGTAATTAGCCCACTGACAAGCACACTTCAGAACAAAATTGAAGGCACAGGGAAGGTTGGTTGTAAGGAATATTTCTTCTAACTTGATGGCAAGAGACCACATGTAGAGGAAAACATGTTTTAAAAATAGAGTCATCTGTTTCCACAGTTTATTTCATTTCTGAAATAAAGGGTATCTGCTTGGAATTTTAAATGGAGGGGACAGGGAACAAAACCCTGGTTGCCATAGAAATGAATAATTCCTTTCCAATCAGAGGAATATGAATTCAAGTGAAAAATTGGAATCAGGTGAGGTATTCCACAGGCACAATCATCTATTATCCTGTAAAAATCTATAGCCAGACAGGAAAAATAAGTGCTAAAAGTATGTAGAGTACAGAATTATGAATTTCTCCATAGATTCGTCACTTGCTTTTTAGATAAGCACTGGGACTCTTTGGCTGATCTAGTTTAAATATTAGCTTCCATATTAATTTAAAACCAATATTAAAATTAATTTTCATCCATTTCATTCATGTTGCAGAAATGATTGGGGCCCTGACAGATACTTAAAAGCTTTATAGAAGGACTGTGGTTTTTGAGACCATGCATGTATGCTTTCAGATTCCTTATTTCTTTGAAAAAGCTGATGACAAGATGTTAAGATTATGAGATTTGGAGTCAGACAAGTTTATGTTTCAATCCTGACTCCATTCCAGGTTGTCTAAAGTAACCTTGGAGTTCTTCTTTCACCATCTAGCAAAATAAGGACAACAATACTTACTTCACAGGGTTAAATAGCATGACAGTAAAAAACTCAAAACACTGCCTGGCACATAGTAGGTGACCGCTGACTGGCCACTGTGTTTATGACTGTTACAATCACATGCTCTTTGGTCCAGTTGGCTGGGCTTCTCACTTTTCCAATTCCATTCACCTTATATATTCGGCGATCAGATCTCCTGGATTTGGATGATGTGACATATCAGATAGGATTAGTTCTCACAGGATGGGACAGACACCCTAAATAATAAGAGTTTAAAACAAGATAAAAGTTTATGTTTTCTTAAATGTAAAATGTTGGAGCACAATGTTGGTACTGGCATCAGGGGCCCAGGCTTCCACAGCTGGAAATCCTATTCATAAAAAGGAGAGGGAGAATGGTCAGCGGGCAGCTAGCAGTCTGTGCTATGTGTGGATCCACTATCGTGTCTTCCTCTTCAGCCCAGATTGTGCAATTTCATGCTGCATTGCCTCTTCCAATGGAAGGAAAGAGAGAATCTCTCAGATTGGCCACATCTAATTAAACACTTTTGAGCTACTAAATATATGTTCATTCCACAGAAAGACATGAAATTTATTAATATAAACATTGTACTAAATGCATTACATGTTACCAATATTGATATGATATGTATTTATATGATCACATAACCAATATTTTTCACTCCTGTTTGCAGTTCCGGGGTTAGTTCTTACACCAGGTCCTTTTTAGCATTGATATTCTCTGAATCCAAGTAGCTATAAAATGCATCAACAGCCCTTGTTCCTCCTAACTAGCAATCTGTGAACTTGGCCACTCTGCTTAGCAAGTCAACTTGAAAA
This sequence comes from Chlorocebus sabaeus, assembly GCF_047675955.1. Taxonomy (NCBI): domain Eukaryota; kingdom Metazoa; phylum Chordata; class Mammalia; order Primates; family Cercopithecidae; genus Chlorocebus; species Chlorocebus sabaeus. Next base: position 14,805,655 of record NC_132932.1, on the reverse strand, counting down.
AGTCACAGCAACTTAAGAAGGTGGGGCCTGATTCTCTGAGAAACTGCAGCCATCTGAGGATATAGGCCACTTTATGCAATGATACCGTTCTGCTCTTCCTTCCTCATGAGGAGGGATCCAAGAAGGATATTCCCAATTGGTAAGACTGATGTGTGCAGTAAGAAAAAACCAACCACTAAATCAGGGTTGGAAGTGAGAAGGAAGGAACTAAAATTTTATGTCTGCTTAATAAATGCCTACTATTTTTACCCTGTGAATTAGTTATTTGTTGTCTCCACCTTGAAGGTAAGGAAATGAGTTTGCACAAGGTTGAGTAATGCTCCCATATCTCTATCACTGGCAAGTAGTCACTCCACTATTTGAATCTGGCTCTGTTTTCCTCCAAGTCCTGTGCAATTTCTTCCATGTTTAAAAAAAAAAAAAAAAGCTGACTAACTAAGCACTTTGTGAAAAATCCATACAATGTGGTCATGGAGTAAATCCAAAAAGCAAGCACTAGGAAAACCAAATATAATATTTTACTTATAATAGAGACCTATACTTGTGTGAAAAGTACAGCCAAATAACTGGAGATAAATAAGCCATTTTCTTAACAACAGTTGCCTCTCCTCTTGGCATTGGGCTTACCCAGTGGTTTTTCTGGAACTTGCTAGCAAGAGACTACTGTTAAATATTTAGAAATGTTGAGAGTTAGTTGTTAAGCTCTTAATAGCTTCAAATTGAACATAACTGAAACATTTACACCATAGAAATTGACAAAGGCTATAACCCAGGCTCCATCCCCACCACCCCAAAAGCCAGATTACTATCATGATACTCACTGTTCATGCTTTCCATGCTTTGGGTATTGTGTTTTGTATTTACGTTTTCTACTATAGCATAAATTAGCTCATGACCAGGAAAATAATAAATTAACAAAGAACAAAATGAAACTAAACTAAATTAAACTTAAATGAAACTAAACTAAATTAGCTTCCAGAAAACCTGTAGATGATCTGAACTGGCAATCCCCCATTCTTGCTGCTATGATCTAAATCTTTTTGTCCCCCAAAATTCATATGTTGAAATCCTAGCTCCCAATGTGATGGTATTAGAAGGCTGGGCTTTTGAGAGGTAATTAGGTTATGAGGGTGGCACCTCATGAATGGGATTAGTGTCCATATTGTGTCTCTGGGCCACAGAAGCCACAGAGAGCTGCCTTGCTCCTTCTACCATGGTAGGTCACAGTGAGAAGGTGTCATCTGTTAACCAGGAACCAGATCTTCACCAGACGCTGAATGTGCTGGCATCTTGCTCTTGGACTTCCCAGCCACCAGAACTGTGAGAAATAATTGTTTTTGTTTATAAGCCACCCAGTCTATGGTATTTTGTCATAGCAGCCCAAATGGACTAAGCCACTTGCTATTTTCTTTGAACTCAGAGTAGGCTGTTGGTTCAAAAAAAGAGATGAAGCTTCATATGTGTTCTCAGGCTGCAGCACCCTGCTGGTCACTGCCTTAGGGAATGTGTGTCATCAGCCTAAATAAAGGAGAACAGTTGTGTGTGCCAGGCTGTGGGTCACATGGCACATTTTCCTAGAGTTCTTTTGGAAATCGAGGCATCCTTTGGTCACAGGTGGTCTTACAGTAACTTGGGTGGCTTACAATTTCTTTATTGCTTTGCTTCATTCTATAAATCTAACTCCAAGGAGGACAAATGCTGGATTTAATAGGATATGTAAGATATAATTAACCTCCTCAGCCTGCTCATGGAAGATGCATGGTGAAGTTGAATCCCTCTGCCTGAGCACTGCAGAGGCAGACAAAGACCACCTTCCTGCAACCTGTACATATGTGGTTATACTTGGCAGGTGCACACTGCACATGTCATTAGGCACATGAAATGAGAGTCACACTCAACAAAGTGCTCCATTCACCTGCCACAGTCTTGACATCAATATTCCTATGAGCACATAGCTTTGATGGGGGTGAGCCGAGACTGTAATAAGACACCTATTGCAATTGTGGAGTAATATGATAAGCAGATCAGATAAAACAGGCAGCTTTCAATCCAAAGTCCAGGAGGGCACACAGAGACTTTTTCTTAGTCTCTTGCTTTCCTGGTCTGCTGAGTCATGGTCCTAACTTCTATTGTTGGAAAAGGGAGCTTGTATCAAATTATCCTTCATCCAAGGAGGCAAAACAGCTCCATTTGTCCTGGCAACCTTCCTCCTGTTTGAGTCATTAAAATTAAACATTGAAAAGACCTATTATTTCCTCTGTCCATCCTCAGGGGAGTGATGTAAAACAGATTCTTATATTCATTGCCTCTGTTTCTTCCTCCATCTGATTCTAATTAAAATAGCTGAGAAAATATCTATGGCCTAATTCGGAACCAGCAGAGCCTAAGAATGATGGCTGTGCCAAATCAAATCAAGCAATATTTATTGAATAACTCCACTCTTTGTCGAAATACTTCTTAGCAGTTCTACTTCCTCAGCTAACTCACTGTATCCAAAATAGTGTAGCTTACTGATTTGGGTAAATAAACATATATATAAGTAATAACAGATACTATTTGTTGATCATATGTTTTGTGCCTGCTATTAGGCTATGTGTATTATATTCATTATCATTTAATTTCCTCTGCCTGAAGCACAGCTATTATTCTCCCATACTATAAATGAACAAACAGAGACTCTGAGGAGTTGAGTAGCACGGTAACTGACACCAAGTCCCTTCACTGGTCATTCACCCTTCTAACACCTTGCCATGATGTCTCTCCACAATACCTTCTTTATTAAGATGATTGGAACCACTCCTCAATATTATTTTCAAAAATAAATTTGAAAATCTCATAAGCAGTTTTGGTGAAAGAAATGGAAAGACAAAAATCCATAGAGAAAGGAACAATTTGTGGAATATTCAATCCAGTTCACACTAAACATCACAAAAGAGAAGTGCACACTCTTTTGTGCATTTGAGTCAACTTTGAGTTAGTACATTGGCCTTAGAGATTTAATGCATAGTAGCCCCTTGCACACTGAAAAGACTGGGAGGAATTAGGTGTCAGCCTTCAAGACTGTGGTGCTTAACTGAATCATACGATGCCAGAGCTCATAAGTCTAGCCGTTTTCACTGGAAATGAACATAACAATCTGTCCCTTCATAGGTAATTGCCTCTATTATAGCATGATGTTTAAAGCAGAGCTCCACAGAGAGAAAGGGGAAATTAAACACTTTGTTTACACCCCTGGCAAACAAAAAGGCATTCCAAACATTAGCTTTGTTCTTCCCATTAAACACATATTTTACAGCAAATTCTTCATGTAAGTTGTTTTCTCCAATGTGCAGGTCAATAAATGCTCTCATTATGGAATTCATCAGAGGATGATTTGTTGAGACGTTAACCCAATTCAGCAGAGTCTCCTGAACAATCTCCTAATGTCTACAGACTCTTTTTTTTTTTAATTTCATCATCAAAAGAGTGTAGCAAATGCTACACATTTATTATGCTCTTTCTTTCTGTGTGCCGAAAGTTAATCACATAGTAAGTCTGAAGGCTCCATTTCCCTGAGTCCTTTCAACTTTGAGTTAGTGCATTGACCTTAGAGATTTAAATCAACATCTCTCGATTGGAATTGCCCCCCAAATTCCATTTGAGCTTTTTTGATTGCACAGCCTGTCTGCTGAAATCAATGACAAACATGACCTCGAGATGAGCTGCAAAGAACTGTCTAGGAAGGATTGGTCAAGATACTTTTTAGAGCAAAACATCTTCAAATTTAAATTCTATGAATTAAGCACCTACTAGGGAAATATATCTACTGAGTACTTCCTTATGCTCCAAATATTTTCAAGATCTCTCACAGATATAATTTTCATTTATATGTATGGTATATTATTACACCTTATTGTTCAGAAAAGAAAACTGATTGAAAGGTTATGTGAGAGGCAGAGCTAGAATCTAAAATAAGGATTTTCTTGCCTCAGAACTTATCGTCTTTCCACCAGGGAAGCAAGGTCAGAAAACTATGATCCTATGGCCTGTTGTTTTTGTAAATAAAGTTTTATTGGAACACAGTTATGCCCATTTGTTTGTGTGTCATCTATGGCCACTTTTGCAATACAATGAGAGTTGAGTAGCTGCAACAAAGATTATCTGCCCCACAAAGACTAAGCTATTTACTATCTGGCCTTTTACAGAAAATGGTGACCTCTACTGTAAAGAATTGTAACCTATTCTAGAATACACAGTGATGAATGAACATGGTTTCTACTTTCTAGCAATTCAAATTCTAGTTGAAGAGACCAACAAACACCTAAGAAGTTCTGTAACAAAGATGTTCTACCTCAACAGTTTGGACTTCTAAGGAAGAGGATATCTTCTTCTTCTTTTCATCAAATGGCTCAAGCCCATATTACTTTGCCAAGGCTGTTAATTTTTTCGACCTCTAGGATTCCCACAGCTTCTGTGAAAATTCCAAGCTCCCAGGGCCCCTACAGTCTAGCACGTCAATCTGAGACACAATTGCTTGGTTGAAACAAAACTGGAGCCACTGCTCTGTGCCTCTTGGGCTCCACTGTCCATTGCCACTGTGACCATTGCAATCTTATGATGTCACCAGAGAAATGTAGTTGCTTGGTCCAGGATTTGAAAAGGGCATGTTCCTCCATGAAACCTAGGGGCTTCTTATTTAGCAAGACTCGTCATTGACAAATAGCAATTCTTAATTGAGGGCCTTCCCTTGTATTGGTGGTAATTTCCCCAGAACAAGACCCCTTGTTACCCTGATTCTTTCTTTTCTTCTTTTTTTTTTTTTAGATAGAGTCTACCTCTGTCACCTGGGCTGGAGTGCAGTGGCACAATCTTGGCTCACTGCAACCTCTGCCTCCCGGGTTCAAGTGATTCTCCTGCCTTAGCCTCCTGAGTAGTTGGGATTACAGACACCTGCCACCATACCCAACTAATATTTTTATGTGTGTTTTTAGTAGAGATGGGGTTTCACTATGTTGACCAGGCTGGTCTCAAACTCCTGACCTCATGATCCACCTGCCTCAGCCTCCCAAAGTGCTGGGATTACAAGTGTGAGCCACCGCGCCTGGCCTCCTTGTTACCCTGATTCTTAATATGTGCCAAGGACATGCAGTGCTGGATATCTGACTCTAATGCCACATGTTAAATTTCAGGCCAGTGACATGAGCTAGCTGGCTCCTAAATCTTGGGTGTCATCCATGCAGACTACTAGCCCTGAGGTTCTGCTCCACTCAACTCTGCTCTCAGTGAGGTTTTACATGCATCTTGGCATCTTTCAAGATTCCTCCCTGTGACTGCTTTAAATGTCCTGGCTTCCATTTTCTGAACTTAGTGACAGAAAGCTAGCCCTTTCCTTCAGTAATCTAAGGGCAATTAGCCATTTATCTGAATCCTTTGATTTGGCCAAACTCAAGGTCTTCTCAGCCAATTCGTTATAGTACCCCCTTTTATACCATTTGATGGGAGCAGTTTTCAACTGGTCAGATACTTTATGTTTACCAAGAATGTCCAAATTAAGCATGTTATTTGATGCCTTTTTTGAAGCTCTTGTCTTCAGATGCAGACATCACACTTGTCATCACTGTTAAAGACAGTTGAGATGTAGCAAACTGAAAAATGGCTTGAATTTTTCTTTTTCTTTTGGCTTTACATTGGGAAAGATTTCCCAAACCTCCAAATACCTCTTGCATCTCAAAGCAGGTATCAATGGATAATTGCAGTCCTGCTCAAATGCGGAGCATATAACTATTTTGAATCATGAAGAGTAAATTCTACATGTTGGTTTTAATATAAAAATATCCTTATATGGCTACAGTGCCCTTGGTAAAATATCATTTGGTTAAATATTTCACTTGAAGATCCCTTTGATGGAGATAAGGTATAATTTAGAACATTTCTATCCCAGCTAACTGGAATACGAGATAGAGATAGAGTAGTAGACCCTCAAAGTCTTTTCATGATCAGAGTGAGTGCCAACAGGAAACTGATATATGGAGGACCATTTGTCTCAATTTATCTTGGATTTCTGTTTGGCTCCTAGTCCAGAATCTCTGGGTAGGATAAGATTCTACAAAACGACTGAAGTGATCCATCACTGCAAATGCATATCCAAGGTTCCAGCTGTCAGGTTGAAAAGACAAGGTTTTTCCCCACACTTAACTGGAGGTGTGTTGTTTTGCGTTATTTCCAGGTCAGTTTTCCATGGAAGAAAGTTATTCTCAGTGCTTTGAGACTCAGTCTTACAGTTGGAAGCCATGTCCTCAAATCTTATGATAACTGTTGATTCTTTCCCTGCTCAGATGGCCCACATGATCAGGAAATTTTATTTGAGCCTTGAGATGATTTTCCCATGCCACTTCCCCAGCTTGAGTTGGGGGCAGTGGGAGAGAGAGAGTGAGAAGACTACAGCTCTGATTGAATGAGTTTAAATCCCAAACTGATTAAATATCCCAAGGAGACAATTTAAGCCAGAAGGGTCTGAGTCATCTTCAGCAGGGATTCCAGAATTACTACATAGAACGGCTAGAGACAGAAATCATATTGGAAGGGAGGAGCAGGACCCTTGGACCCTGACTTGCCTAGCACTTATAGTGATCCTGTTTAAGTGCCAAAATTAAGAAATGCTTAACATCAGTGGAAATGGTAGCTCCAAAGCTAAGATGGTATAGTAAACATTACTAGTGCTTATGAAAGTGTCTGTTTCCTCTCCTTTGGGATACATACTCCTATAAAGTTTTGTGTGTGGCCATTCAATTTCCTTTGGACTGTGAAATACAAATGGAAATGATGTCTATCATTTGTGTGTGGAAGCACTTATGGGCTGTAGCACGACTCTCCCTGCTCTCTGCCTCGACCATGGAGACCATGAAGACTTATATTAAGATAGTTACGGCATGAGATGATAAAGATTTTATCACTCTGGGGTTGTAAATGACTACAATAGACCCACACTAGACATGTATCATGAGTGGGAAATAAACCTTTGTTTATAAACCTTTAAGCTACTGGGACTTGGGGGTTGTTTGTTACTGTAGTTAGCATATCCTGATTGATGAAGGTGTTCAGTTACAGAACATTAAAGTTATATTCTTGCACATCTAATTTTATGTTTGTAAATTTCAAACCTGCTACACAACCATTTAACATATATGAATTCAACAGTAGCTGCTCAGCAGGAAAAATACCAATTTTTAAAAGTGTGGCTGATGAGTCCCATTATCTGTCAATGAACACGTGTCTCACACTGTGATGTAAGCTGGCTGCTCCTTCCATGGGACCCAGGTCTCTCAGGCTGCACACAGTGTAAGAATATTGCACACTGAGGGACTCTAACCTTTAAAACTAATTTTTATTTTATTTTATACAAGATAACCCAAACACAAACCAATTACATCGTCTGGAGTTTTACCAATGAAATACCAAACTCTTCCCATGTTGAAGCAAAATACAGGCTGTGCTACTGGCTCCTCATGCTACAGCAAAGCAATGTAGTTTGTGGATGGGATATCAAGCCTCACTATCAGGCAGACTTCTGCTAGTGAAAATGAGGGGCTTCCTGAACTTGCTATAGTTCAACCTGTAGGCCCCAAGACCTATAGTTTTAATGCAGACAAAGAGCTGATGGGGTCAGCAAATGCTGCATCAGAAGCCCTACTAAACAGCTCCTGAAAATCTGAGTACCTGCCTACACATGATGCCTGAAGACCACCAAAGGGTTCAGGGGTTGTGACAACACTTGGCTTTCCTCTGGTCCGCAAGCTCTCCCTTTCTTCTCAGTGTTCCCAGTGCAAATTGAGGGTTTAAGGCCATGACGATTTAAAGGGTTTTGGAGCAATGGAATACTTTTCTACAAAATTTCTGAAATACTTACTGAATCCTATAAGATGTAAACATCCACTTTAATAGGATCAATTGGTAATAGTGATGGTCTTGAAAGCCATTGCTCATCCATTTCTTTGGGGCCCTGTAATCGATTTTGTTAAGATACCTTATGCCTTACCTATTTAACTAAGGCCAGCAGGAATGGTTATGGCAAGGGGGATATTTCAGAGTGCTTTCTCCCAGGTAGTTCAATAGAAGGGTAGTTCCAATACCCTTTCAAAGACAATTGTATCATCCAGATGTAAGATAATGAAATATAGATATAAGATACCAACACATCAAGATGGTTTATGTACCCAATGACATTTTTTATTAACACCAGAAGGAAAGAAGGGGCTCTCAAGTATCTTAGGGTACCCTTTCAAATTGTTAGAACTCTACAGGAAAGAAAGATGCTATCTTCCTTTGTTGTTTTTTGTTTTTTGTTTTTGTTGTTTTGTTTCATTTTGTTTTTTTGTTCGCCATAGCCATTTGATAATACACACTTCTCAAATCCATCACTGAAAAGTTTGCTCCCTAGTAGGAAGTCCAGGACATTTTATTTTAAACTGTTGAATATAATTTGATAATCCAAGCAGGACTGAATTTTACCCACTTTCACCCTAGCTCAGTGGGGAAGCTTTTGGGCAATGGAACACTAAAATGATGCAGCGATTCAGTAGAGTCTAAGGAAGTCTCATAGATGATGACTCTCAGACACTGAAATGTTCTTATCTCCTGTGGTTATGATGCAGCGATTCAGTAGAGTCTAAGGAAGTCTCATAGATGATGACTCTCAGACACTGAAATGTTCTTATCTCTTGTGGTTCTATTTGATGCTGTTTGCCCTGGATTGCACACTTACGTTTTCCCTCTATTTTCTTATGTGAAACTTGGAGAGGCAGCGTTTAGTTCCTCTCCCTTCTATTTTCATAGTCTCTGCACACAGGTGGTGAATGGGAGGATCATCCAGAAACTTTGGCCCTGGGTAAGCATTTTTAAATCCTGAAATGGGTTCCTAGCAATACAGACATCTTTTGCATATTTTCTGGATCGAGCCGTGCAACTACTTACCCTGCTTTTCCTTGAGATATTTCATCCCAACGATCAGATAATGAATAAAGAATCCCAATTTATTAACTTTTTGGAATGGGAATGGCTCTAAGTTTTTCTTCTAAAATGTACCTGAAAGTAAGGGATGAGCTCATAAAAGGGTAGGAAGGACTGGATCTTTAATAAATTGGGCATCTCTGGGTGTGCAAACAGAGCTGAGTGTTTTGCATACTTCTGATGGGGTGGTCAGTAACAACCCTGTACCTAGGTTAGTGTCTGTAATAGAGCCATGAGCTATAAAGTTCTAGAAAGGTGTGGGAACTGGATTTTGAAAACCGGAGCAGTTTTCTTGGGCAGGAAGTTTGGGGTGCTTCCCTCTAACTCAGATCAGTCAATTCATGTTAACAATAATTCCCTCTTTCCCAACTCAAGTAAATGGGCTATATTTGGCTCAGGACAGCCTTTTCTTCTTCTCTGCTTGTTTATGTATTTCTAGTACATTAGATGAGGCTATAAAATCCCACCATTTTTTTAAACAAATACATTAGAACAGTCAAATGGATGGTGGTGTCTTTGAAGTAGTTCTTATCAGATACTAGCTATTTGTTCCAGTGATGTTTCCAGGGCTCAGGGTGGTAGTGAGGATGTGGATCTCCTCTTGGGAAGAACCTCTAGAGTTCATGTGCCGTTTTGAGATATTCTCAATACTGCAAATTGTCAGCTGCGAAGGATTCATACAGCAAATAGCCTAAAGTTAAATAAACTCTTATTCTAAAAGGATGAAGTTAAACGCCCTCTGAGGTTCAGGTCAGGGGGTGGCCAGAATGGATGCTTCTGGATTTATTTTAGAGTCCCTGGACACTGAGTGTCCTGGTTAAGGAAGGAGGGCTACAGATGTGTGAGAACTGGAAATCAGAAGAAGCTTAAACTGGGGAAACAAATAGAAGGACTCTGCTAGTCTGAGTCCTCTGAGAAGCAGATGCCAAGATGAGATGAAATGTACAAGGCTTCTTATGAAGAGATATGCCCACCTGAGAAAAAATAGAGAGAGTGCTGGAGGGTCTTCAGTCCTCAATGCAAATCTGATCCTAAGTAAGGGAGAGAGGGGAGGAGGCTGGATGGAAACTTTTGGATGGTCATGCGGTCTAAGGGAGGTTTGATGCAGTCCCTGGGCATTCTTCAACCAAATTTGGTCATCAGAGAAATCCCATAGCTCTCAGAAATGGTATCCCTGCCTTGTTCCATGGTTAGCTTGGAGAAGACTGTGGCTGAAGCTGACCCCCACGTAGAACACAGCAGTTGGGGCTCTTGGTCCATGACATTCCTGGTTAATTACCCTTATTGGAAGTCTGCAAAGTGCATTTCCATCAATGCCAAAATAACCAAGATGAACCCTGAGAAGGAAAGACTTTAGCCAAAAATGTTGATATCTAAAAGGCCTACTGACTCAGGACTAGTTTAGGAAGCCAAAATGGTCACTGGCTCACTGATGGAGTGGGAATGGGAGATCTCGGGTGTGGGGGTAGCATCGACACTGGGTGATTAAGACAGAGGACACTGTGAGAGATGGCTCCTCTGTGGCTGCCCACCATATGAGCCCAACTGCAGGCACACAAGGCAGCTCTGGAAGCTTCTGATAGATACTCAAGCTGTATGGAGTTGGATTTGATTGTGAAAAATGAGATGTGATGCTCCAATGAGTCTGTTTTCTGGTGTTACTAGAACTGGCTTGAAGGAAAATATTCCAGTTGTTGAAATAGTTTGATCAATGGCAGCACTGTTGGAATAACTGTTAATTTTCCCAAAGGTACCACTTTGAAGGAAACAGTACTCATTTGGACACATACGTTCTTGTAGCTCTGTTCCAAAATATTACTTCTTATTATTTAATTAGCACCTTATTACTTTTTAGGGGTTGTTCACAACTGGTTTTACCTCTCCACCTATTTCACAAGCCCTACATACTCTTGTCATTAACATCTTTTACTACTTCCCAGGAGGTGGCTCAGGAAGCAGAAAAAGGCAATACCCCTCTCCCCCACCCCAGCACCAATGACAGGAGGCCTGATATTAATTATGAGGAGATCAGAAAAGGCAAACACACTCATTCCTTCTCAGGGCAGAAGGGTGCCAAGAGACAGATTTTCTTGGTGGCTTTGCCTTGTTTCACTCACTCTGCTTAATCAGATAAAACATTCTGTTCGGCCCACTATCCTACAGACTTTGCACCAAGTCAGAGCATGCCATCCATAAGGAGAGTGTGAGTATAAGGGCGTAGGGGAAAGGAGAAGGATTCCTATTTCTCTTTCTGGTATATAAACTCTAGCATTTAGGATCTTGCGGTGTTTAGTGTACAGTACCATGGAGGCAGGCCTATGTGGAATATGAAGTCAATGCTGGAGGGAGTAGTTGTCTGCAATTCTCCCCACCATGACCTCCCTTTGTCACATGGATGGCACACAGTTATGCTGATATGGGGCCAAACTGGAAAGACGAGATTGGGAATTCTAGCATATAAAATTACTACAAGTGCACTTCTCTGTGTCTGATATTTGTTGTTGCTCATGATTTGGAGTGAGGAGTTTGGAATCTTTGCATACCCCGATGGAGTAAGGGGTGTCTGGTGGCCAAAGAAAATCTCTAAGATTCTGCAAGGAGGTTATAAGGTGGCCATATATCAGAGCCCTATGGTCCATGACTCCTGGGATTTGTGTGTGGGGGTGACTTCCAACCAAAGGCAAAATTCAGGATTCTGTGTCCAGGAAAAGAAAAGAGGACACTCAGTGTAATATCATATAGTCATGAGAAACATCTCCAAAATGGAAAATTATAGGCCAATAATGCTTTGTTCTTTTCCCCTGAGGGAGTACTAGTCTGGGTAATCCACATCCAGAAAACTTTTAAGAGTCAGGTAAGAGGCGGGGAGTTAGGAGGAAGAAAGAAGCGAAGCCTGGGAAACTCATCTTCTTCCCCACAGCTCAAGACTCCTGGTCACATCACAGGCAAGTAGAATTGGAGCCCTGGGAGGGGTATTTCAGAGACTACTCAGGCTCAAGAAGGTCGAAAGTCTAGTCCTTGTCAGAGCCAGCACCTTAACCCTAACTTTGGAAGTCAGGGCTCTTACTCTTCAGGGTACATGAGCACTGGTGAAAAATTTTTTTTGCTCTTCTAGGAAGGATGATTGTTTGTCAATATTTAACATAATTGGACCTGGGTCCTCTTCTGAACTGCCAGACACCTCTGAGGAACCACCAAGATTCTAGGAACATGCCTGTGAGCACTATTGCCTAATGCTCTTATCTATGCTTATCATAGCAGGTAAGATATGCTCTTATCACTACCTGCTATGGTTTGAATGTTTGTGTATCCTCCACAATTCATGTTGAAACTTACAGCCCAATGTGATGGTATTAAGATGTGGAACCTTTAGGAAGTAAATAAGTCATGAGGGTGAAACCCCCATAAATGGATTAGCAACCATATGAAATGGTTGGAGATAATTAATTAGATCCTTTTTTGCCTTTGTGTCCCTTCTGCCATGTGAGGACACAATATCCGTCCCCTCTGGGAGACACAGCAACAAGGTTCCATCTTGGAAGCAGAAAGTAGCCCTCACTGGACATGGAACCTTCCAGTGCCTTGATCTTCGACTTACAGCCCCCAGAACTGTGAGAAATAAATTTCTATTCTTCGTCAATTGCCCAGTATCAGGTATTTTGTTAAAGTAACACAAATGGACTAACACACTGCCTAACACTTTGGTAAGAATTGTGCTGAGTCCGATGCTGAGGTTGAATGGGGGTGGAGAGAAATGAGGAAAAACTTCAAAACGAATTCCTCATCCATTGTCATTTAGTCCCCAGCAGGGTCTTATTATTAAACAGCTTTCTGTGCTTGATTCACAGATGTCTTCAGACTTAACAATCTAAAGAAGCAGCCCGTCCTCCTGTCCTCCCTACCACCCCATCTCAGGCTGCCTGTCTCATTTCCATTACAGTGCTTATCATTACCAGAAACTATCCTGCCAATTTTTTTGGCTTATTTATTATCTATCTTCATTCTCTAGAATATAAAAACCCAAAGAAAACAAGGATCCTATCTGTCTTGTTCACTGGGATAGTTTGCATGAAATGTTACGTAGTCATTGTTTACTCATTGATCATTGAACTTAAAGGATACAATATTCATGTATTAGAATTGTTAGATGAAAGCTTCAGCTCTGAATTCTGAAATTCAACAATCCAGGGATTGATGTGCAATTGCTATCTACATTTTTATTTCTCTCACAAATATTCCTTATTTTTCAAAAGCTACTCTTTGAGAAAGCCTGGTATCACATCCCCATGTGAAACTGGCTGTTTGTCCCAAATATTCGGTGGTGTGTTATTAAAATGTTTTGTCTGTTGTGCTCTGACTTTTCCACTAGTGGGTTCCCCTTAAGAGAGAGATTAAGCTTTATTCTCTATACATCCCCTCTACCCAAGAGTAGACATACTTTACCACACAATGGACATACTTCAAGGCCCAAGTCTAACAAGGCTGTGAGCAACTGCTTGGTGTGAATTCTGTCATTTAGTCTTCTGTGTAATATAATTCCTCTGAGTTTCAAGAAAATATTTTTTAAAATATTCCCTTAAACACAGTATTATATATATTTCTATTTTGCTGCTCTGCTTCCTCAACTATCCATCTCACAGATATTTTCAACTTCCACCAATGGAAGTTTGCCATTCTAGCCATCCTGGACTGTGAAACAGCACATGAGAAAGTGCTGGACTCAAATTCTCACACTCACAAGTATGGAGCTCCGTTTGGTTCCACTGGGCTCCTGGCCTCCAGCACTAAAAAACAGCATATGCTAATTTCCAGGAGTGTGTTTTTCTTCCCTGTCTCTTTTGTACTATGCCATCACACCAAGACTCTCAACTTTGCAAGTACCATGAATTATGGCCTCAGGGTTCAGTCACTGCCAAGAAGAATAGGCACAACCACGCACACACACACAAATCACTTCAGGGAGTCAGATATGTGTGGTTGACACCAGTGTTTGTCAGTTGGCGGCAGCTTCACAGGAACTGCCTGAACCCAAAATAGAAGTAACTGTAGTAATGGTGGTGGTAGCAATAGCAATATCAACAAGCAGAACAAAATGACAAAGTTAATGTAGCTATGCTCATATGTAGACTCTGATGCTGTGTGTATCTTTTTTCTGTGCACTCCCAAGCTCAAGGTCTTTGATTTCCTGAGAGTATTCTATTTTGTTAGACTCTTAGGGCAGCAAATGGGTGTCACATTGTGTTTTGGGTCCCGGTGGGGGAGAATGTGACTTCAGAACTGCTAACAGCAAGTGTGCCAACAATTAGCCAATACTGAGGCCTAGCTCTTTGCACACAGAAAACAGTCAACACAAATTATTGACTGACGATGTATGAAGTCTAAAGATATTGCAGATGTTAATGGGTAGAATGTTCAAATATGATATGTTGTTATGATGTGATTCCTCTTTAAATGTACTGGCAGAAGAATAAACTAGTAAATGAATAGAGGAAGTGATCTGCCTACTGGGAGTTATCAAAGATGTGGTAATAGGAATTGACTTTTGCTTCTCAATTCTGCCCTTCACCAAAATTGCAATGTCTGATTCTGAAACCTATGACAGACTGAAGTAAAGGCAGAGGGTGATCCATACAACATTCCATTTAAATAGGCATTAATGAGGCAGTGACCATATTAGGAACTAAAATACATGACTGAGTTCAGGCACAGAGAAGAGTACACTATGGCACTTTCCCTCTAGAAGTTCATAATTTAGATCACAAGTTTAAAACTTCTGCTGTTACAGGGCCAGGCAGGTATTATAAATGGGTAAAGCCACCTGATATATAATAGGGACTGTTGGATACTGTGGCAAAGCAGAGAGCCCTTGTCTAAGAGAAGCCATCTGGATTCAGCTCTGGCTGGGAGTTGCACGTGGCCATGCGGGCCCAGTGTTGACAGAGCTTCCAATTTTGCAAGAGAAGCTGCAGTCTCATGTGTGTGCCCACTGAGCATTAGGCGCACAGGAGGATCATAGACATAAGCTTTCAAGTCCTCGTGTAAGCCTGTAGTACCATTGAAATATTCATCTATATTCAATGAGTGCTCTTTCAAAATGAGTCTTCTTGGACACCCTCAGGGAGAAGCAACTGATACTCTTTGAGGCAGGCATTCAAATTCAGGGCAGAAAGTTATTCTTTATACTGAGCCACTCTTGATGTTCTTAGGAGGTCACAGTGCTGGGCCAGGTTCTATTCACTGCAGCAGTTGAAGAACTCATCCTATCTTCTTCGATGATATGAAGGCACTCATGCCCCACCAAATATCTTCTCCAATCCAAATGAAATAAGCTCCTTTAATTATTACATTTGTGACATGGGTTCAGGTTCTCTAATCAAGCTGATCATATTTTTCTGGATATATTTCAGAATTTTATTGTCCATCTCTAAATGCGGTGCCAGAAGTAAACCCAGCTTGAACCCAGAACAGAAGGAAAATTTAATCTATTTGCCCTTTTGACAGATAGTTGCATCCCACTCTTGAGTCCTAAAGAGCTTGTGATCCATTGAGACCCTGTTTCTCCCAGTCTCTTCTTGCATAGGGCTTAATAAAAGACTGAAATTAGCCCTTTGAATGTGTTTCTCTTTGATGTGTTAATAAACCACTGTCACAATACTGCTGTTGTTAATGTGCTTGCAAATTTTGGGTTTGGCCAAATGAATCACAAAAAAATATTATCTCAGGTGAAAAGGAGAAGAGAGGCAGTGAGCAGAGCTGTCAGCCTTGCTGAAAGCAGTGCCTGGCCCAGGGGAGGATATGTAGGTGGAAAAACCAAAGTGTGATTAGGGAAATGTGGGGGTGCCTCTGTGTTCTTTCTTGATTCAAGTGTTCTGTATGTTTATTTAGTTTGCCTTCTGGCTATGTGAATCTTTGATGAGAATGTGAGCTAAGAATCTTGAAAGAAAATACATTTTCTAATAATATCATTCACATAATAATTGTGACAATCATTTAACTCTATGAGCTGGACATTGTATGAAGTGTTCTGTTTATATAATCTCATTATACATAAAATTCTATGTGTTTGGTACAATTATTCCCATTGTAAATGATAGAATGCTGAGACTAACAATAAAGAGTCTCAAGATTAAGTGACTTCTGCAAAGTCAGACCACTAGTAAAATGTACATATAGAAATTTAAATCCAGTATTGCTTGATTCAAGAACTTTTGGGATCTTAAATATTACACTACACAACCTAGATATGACCTGCAATGAGTTGATATAAATTAAGATACCACTTACATTTAAGTACAGGACAATGTCTAGATAGAGAGCCAGAGATAGTCTTTGTTTTTCAGGACAAAGGGGCCTGTTTGGTCCAGTAGCAAGAATAGACACAGCTGTGTCAGCTAAACCTGGGTTCACCGCTTACTGGATCTGGACTCTTGGCTAAGGGATATGCTAGATGATTTGCCTTTGTCCCTCTAGATCTACTCTCTGCCCTTCTATTCCTTGCTCTATGCCCAGGATGCTGAGTGGTAACTGACTGTGTCAGAAGGTTCCCTTCCCCTCGGGCTTCCAGTTGGTTGGGCCAATGGGTCGATGTACATCAGAGGTGGAAAGGAGAGTGACGTCAATATATTTTTTCCCTGTTTCTCTTTCTGCATAGTCACTGAGCAGGACTCCCAAAGGCCACCGCTGCTGTCCAGCACCCCTCTCAATGCAGCTACTCCCAGTGGGTTGTGGAACCACTCTCTCCTGTGTCTTCAAGTATAGAGGTGGAAACAGCTGTCTGCTGTTGCTTGCACCAAGGTACTGTATCATGCTTTGTTGAATTCTCCAGCTTTGCCCCCTCCTTTGTAGTGAATCCTTTTATTACATTTTTCTTAATTTCCAAGTTTGCATGTCCCTTCTGTTTCTTGCCTTGAATTTGATTGATAGCTATCACATAGGCTCAGTTTTCTCATGCATAACATCAAAATAATAATGCCCTCATTGTATATAGTATGAGGATACATGAGATAATGAAGGAATCTGGCATGTTGCAACATTTAATGAATGGTAAATAGGATGATGATCATGGTGACTCCCCCTGGTTAAAACTCCTCTAGGATAGAAAGTCAACTCATTCTGGAATGTGGATCATAAAATGGTGGCCCACAAACCACGTATGTGCTTTGTAGGCTAACACACTCTTCAAAGTATCAACAAGTGTCATATAAAATCCAGATCCCAGCTGGGTGCGGTGGCTTAAGCCTGTAATCCCAGCACTTTGGGAGGCCTAGGCAGACAGATCACCTGAGGTCAGTTCAAGACCAGCCTGACCAGTGTGATGAAACCCCCATCTCTATTAAAAATACAAATATTAGCCAGGCCTGGTGGCATGCGCCTGTAATCCCAGATACTTGGAAGGCTGAGGCAGGAGAATCACTTGAATTCGAGAGGCAGAGGTTGCAGTGAGCCGAGATTGCGCCATTGCACTCCAGCCCGGGCAACATCAATGAAACTCTGTCTCAAAAAAAAAAAAAAAAAATCCAGATCCCAACTTCTCTTGCAATATTTCAAGCTCTGTCAACACTGGGTCTGCAAGATCACTTGACAACTCATGGCTGGAGCTGAATCCAGGTGGCCTCTTTTAGACAGACAAGGATTCTCTAGTTTTCCACAGTCCCCACTGGTCCCTATTATACATCAGCTACCATCACATATTTATAATAATACCTGCCTGATCCTTAAGCACTACAAGTTTTTAACTCGTGTTTTAAGGTATGAACTTCTAGAGCGCAGGTAGCATAATGTATTATCTGTGCAAGACTAACTCAGTAATGTATTTTAGTTGAATAAACAACTTTGCTTTCACTCCTTGGTCCCCAGACATTCCTACTGCTGCTACCTCCCACTCCTACTTTAACCATCTGCTACTCTAACAGTCGCAGAGTCCATTTGTCTGGGTGAGTAAGGATGGAGAAAGTGAACAGAGGGTCTTGGCAGAGGGAAGGAGATGGGTCAGCAGTAAAGTGAGGCTGAGCGTATAGGCTATTGGTGAAAGTGACGGGACATGGAAATACCATCCCAGCTGTGGAGAAATCATTTGTTTATTTGTTTCCTGTTTTCCATTATATCTCCCTAATTGGATTAATAAGATGTGCTTGATTCCCTTATTCCTGTTACTAAATATTCATATCTGAATGCTCTCCAGGTTTGAGTAGTTAAGGCTCTTAAAGCTGTAAGCACAGTCCTTCGACTCTGCTGCCTAGAGTCAGTTACCTTAGACAGCACCAGCCTCAGTCGGAGCCTCTGACAGCCCTGGCAGCATCCAAAGGCCCAGTTCCTGACCTGCTAGCTAAGGAGAGGTAATGACCCAGCAGCTGCAGACTACACTCACCCTTCTGCTCTGCTTTAAAAAAAAAAAAAAAATACAAGCAACAACAACAAAATTCAGGCCTGGCATACTATTATTCCCCTTTTAATAAAGGTCTGGAAATGTCAGCCTCAGTGATTATGCCAGCAGGTGCCTAGACTTCAAAGTGGGCACCTGTCACCAGAGAGATAATTGACTTTATTCAACCAATTGTCTCCCCATTGTAATCAAGCCATTTCATTCAAATGGATTTTTCAAGCTGCTCTTTTGAGTGGGTGAGGGAGGCAGCGGTGCTGGTGGGTCTGGATCACAGTTGCCCTGGAGAGGGTGAGAAGCAGGGGCAGCAAGCAGAGCTGTCAGCCTTGCTGAAAGCGGTGGCTGGCCCGGGGGAGGATTTGTAGGTGGAAATCCAGCGGGTGATTAGGAAAGGTGGGGGTGCATCTGTGGGCTCTTCATTCATGTGTTCTGCGTGTTTATTTAGTTTGCCTTCTGGCTGCAGCTAGAAGGGCAGACACTCCCCAGTCTCCACATGGTTTTCAGCGGCAGGTGCCTTGTGAGGACAGGGGACAGGGTAGACTTCTGTGCCCAAAGCATCTCTGTTCCAGCTCTGGAAATCACAGTTCAATGTAAACTTCAAACAAATGAACAGAGAGTGTGGTCCAGGATGGTGTAAAGGGCTCTGCTCTCCGAAAAGGGGTGAAATCCTTTTAGTCATAGTGTCTCTCCGGATTTGATAGATCTGGTCATCTGTGGTGCCAAAGGCTGAGGACTTGAACCAAAGAGCCAACGAAGGAATTCAGTGGCCCTCGAATTCCTTCCAGTGTAGGCAAAACAAGTGCTGGATTCTGGTGGGCTCTGGGAGGGTGGGCATGTTGAGTTTCAGCTGTGTTTACTTACTGTGCTAAGGACACAGGAGCTACCACAAGGTTTATTTTAGATTTTACAGCATAAAGTGGGGGTGAGGGTTGTTCATGTGAGACTAAGTCCTGTTCACAAATGAGAAATCTTTTCTTATGTGGACATACCTGTGTACAGTTCAGCTCAGCCACTTGTTTACTGTTTGACTTTGAGCAGGTGACCTAGGCTGTCAGCCTCAATTTTCTCAATGAAAAAAAAAAATGGGGCAATAACGTTGTAAAATGAAATGAAATAAAATGAAACCACATGGCTCCATGATTCAAATGCCTGATGCCTTTTTAGGTACTAATGGAATGAAGCTCTCTTCTCCCTAAAGGAATAGGGTGAGACAGACCCCAAATCCTAACTGTTCTGCTGGTTCCCACTCTGGTTTTGGGTCTTGCATGCACTAAGACACAAGGTCCTGAGCACCGTGAGGGTCAGCACTCACCCCTTGAGTATCTCCATGCCCTCTGCCCGAGGGGATGTGACATTAAATTGCAAGTTTTCCGTGATATCACCAACATAAGGAATCTCTCCCAAGTCTAATACAACAGTCTTTTCCTGTACCTCTCTTCTGGAACTTACCACTTTCTGCCATCTGTAATTGTCATTTATATACTAAATGTCTTATTCCCACAGTGTTTGATTCCCCTGAGAAGACCATGCTTGGTGTGAAACATCAATATAATGTTTTATACAGTGCAATAAATAATATATGTGCATACACCTATATGTTTATATATAATTGCATGTATATGTGTATGTTTGCATATGTGAATTTAAAATCCACTCTCTATCATTTATTAATATTATTAAGTCCCTATGCATTAAATATGAGTATCAACAAATAAATATATTGCTAAGCCTGGACCTTTTATAGTATTTAAATATGCTTGGGGAGCCAACTAAGTCATCCATTACCATCAGGAATGATTGACTTTTAGAGAAGAAAAATGTTAATAAAATAACAATTGGTGCTGACCAAGCCATAGAGAAGAGGACCTCAATTAATTCATTCATTTTTCACTATTGAGGCACCAGTCCTTGTTGGGTGAAGTGCAAGGAGTGAAAGGAGAATCTTTTACACAAGAGAAGAAAATGGCATCAAAAGAAGCTGGTATTAGGACTTAAGTTAATAACCTTCTACAGATGGGTCCAACTGTGGGAAGAAGGAAAGACAGAGCAAAGACAGGACATGTCAGAATGATTTCCATCCACTTAACCACCAAAGTGAGGTTAACCAGGAACAGAAAGAGAATGGGGCCAACCCCAGTCAAAGATCTCAACCCATTAAAGGGCACGTCGGAGTCAAAGTCTCTACCACAGGGGCTCTGCACCGGCCCCTCCTGACTGCTGCAACCATGGATCCTCACCCTATGGAAATGACATCACCCTGTGGAATGGCATGTGAGGAAAGTCACATGCAAAGGACACAAGCAGCTAAGGGAGTTGCACCCCATGTGGCCTAGTTAATGACATCATGTGGGAAAGTCTGAGAGGAGTTTGATAAACATTTAAACAGCAGCAAAGAATGATGTCACGAAGGGGATGAAAGTGGCACGGTAGGTGGAATGCTGATGTTCACTATAAAATGGCTGTTTTTGTTGGTAAAAAGAAAAATGGTGAAACATTGACAATTTTACAGGGTTTAGCCTAAAATGTGTAAAGGTGAACTTGAGCCTCAACTCCAAAGAGTTTCTAGGGGTGAATTCTGGGTCATATGAATTGTCAAAGAGCAAGTGCTGTAGAAGTTTTAGCCATTTCTTAGTATTATTATTAAAGTCTTGTTTTTGTCACTGACTCTGGTGAGGGTATTGGAAATAATTATAAATTTGATTTAAGAGATCCCAGAAACCAGAGGCCTTGGAAAGTGGCAGATACCAGGGTTGTCTTGTGGCCTGTGCAGTCACACAGGGCTCCACTCTCAGAAGGGCCCCTGTTGGAGAATTAATGGACTGTGGGTGCCATCTTGAAATCCGTAACAATTTTTTTTTTTTTTTTTTAAATCCCTGATGAACATCAATGCAAAAATCCTCAATAAAATACTGGCAAATTCAACAGCACATCAAAAAGCTTATCCACCATGATCAAGTGGGCTTCATCCCTGGGATGCAAGGCTGGTTCAACATTCGCAAATCAATCAACATAATCCAGCATATAAACAGAACCAAAGACAAGAACCACATCATTATCTCAATAGATGCAGAAAAGGCTTTTGACAAAATTCAACAGACCTTCATGCTAAAAACGCTCAATAAATTCGGTATTGATGGAACGTACCTCAAAATAATAAGAGCTATTTATGACAAACCCACAGCCAATATCATACTGAATGGGCAAAAACTGGAAAAATTCCCTTTGAAAACTGGCATAAGACAGGGATGCCCTCTCTCACCATTCCTATTCAACATAGTGTTGGAAGTTCTGGCTAGGGCAATCAGGCAAGAGAAAGAAATCAAGGGGATTCAGTTAGGAAAAGAAGAAGTCAAATTGTCCCTCTTTGCAGATGACATGATTGTATATTTAGAAAACCCCATTGTCTCAGCCCAAAATCTCCTTAAGCTGATAAGCAACTTCAGCAAAGTCTCAGGATACAAAATTAATGTGCAAAAATCACAAGCATTCTTGTACACCAGTAACAGACAAACAGAGAGCCAAATCATGAATGAACTTCCATTCACAATTGCTTCAAAGAGAATAAAATACCTAGGAATCCAACTTACAAGGGATGTAAAGGACCTCTTCAAGGAGAACTACAAACCACTGCTCAGTGAAATAGAAGAGGACACAAACAAATGGAAGAACATACCATGCTCATGGATAGGAAGAATCAATATCGTGAAAATGGCCATACTGCCCAAGGTAATTTATAGATACAATGCCATCCCCATCAAGCTACCAACGAGTTTCTTCACAGAATTGGAAAAAACTGCTTGAAAGTTCACTTGGAACCAAAAAAGAGCCCGCATCTCCAAGACAATCCTAAGTCAAAAGAACAAAGCTGGAGGCATCACGCTACCTGACTTCAAACTATACTACAAGGCTACAGTAACCAAAACAGCATGGTACTGGTACCAAAACAGAGATATAGACCAATGGAACAGAACAGAGTCCTCAGAAATAATACCACACATCTACAGCCATCTGATCTTTGACAAACCTGAGAGAAACAAGAAATGGGGAAAGGATTCCCTATTTAATAAATGGTGCTGGAAAAATTGGCTAGCCATAAGTAGAAAGCTGAAACTGGATCCTTTCCTTACTCCTTATATGAAAATTAATTCAAGATGGATTAGAGACTTAAATGTTAGACCTAATACTATAAAAACCCTAGAAGAAAACCTAGGTAGTACCATTCAGGACATAGGCATGGGCAAAGACTTCATGTCTAAAACACCAAAAGCAACAGCAGCAAAAGCCAAAATTGACAAATGGGATCTCATTAAACTAAAGAGCTTCTGCACAGCAAAAGAAACTACCATCAGAGTGAACAGGCAACCTACAGAATGGGAGAAAATTTTTGCAATCTACTCATCTGACAAAGGGCTAATATCCAGAACCTACAAAGAACTCAATCAAATTTACAAGAAAAAAACAAACAACCCCATCAAAAAGTGGGCAAAGGATATGAACAGACATTTCTCAAAAGAAGACATTCATACAGCCAACAGACACATGAAAAAATGCTCATCATCACTGGCCATCAGAGAAATGCAAATCAAAACCACAAAGAGATACCATCTCACACCAGTTAGAATGGCGATCATTAAAAAGTCAGGAAGCAACAGGTGCTGGAGAGGATGTGGAGAAATAGGAACACTTTTACACTGTTGGTGGGATTGTAAACTAGTTCAACCATTATGGAAAACAGTATGGCGATTCCTCAAGGATCTAGAACTAGATGTACCATATGACCCAGCCATCCCATTACTGGATATACACCCAAAGGATTATAAATCATGCTGCTATAAAGACACATGCACAGGTATGTTTATTGCGGCACTATTCACAATAGCAAAGACTTGGAATCAACCCAAATGTCTATCAGTGACAGACTGAATTAAGAAAATGTGGCACATATACACCATGGAATACTATGCAGCCATAAAAAAGGATGAGTTTGTGTCCTTTGTAGGGACATGGATGCAGCTGGAAACCATCATTCTTAGCAAACTATCACAAGAACAGAAAACCAAACACCGCTTGTTCTCGCTCATAGGTGAGAACTGAACAATGAGATCACTTGAACTCGGGAAGGGGAACATCACACACCGGGGCCTATCATGGGGAGGGGGGAGGGGGGAGGGATTGCATTGGGAGTTATACCTGATGTAAATGACGAGTTGATGGGTGCTGACAAGTTAATGGGTGCAGCACAGCAACATGGCACAAGTATACATATGTAACAAACCTGCACGTTATGCACATGTACCCTAGAACTTAAAGTATAATAATAATAAAAAATAAAAAAAATAATTAAAAAAATAAAAAATAAAAAAAAAAAGGAAATCCGTAACAATTTTATCATTGAATTTGTGTTTTGTAAGTGCAATCCAATAGGACAAAGGAGCACGCACCAGGAGCATGGTGGCCAAGTTCAGGAGCAGTCCTACCTCCAGCCTCCTCCTGAAATGAACCATTCTCTTCCCATGGACTGCATCTGACCTGAGGATAGGCTCAGGGAGGGATGGGCTCTGGTAGGTGTGCTCTGAGACTTATGGTGAGGCCTGAGGCCCCTGTGATGGTGAGTGCTCACCCCTCAAGTTTTTCTGTTTTCATGGAGGTGCAAAATTAAATAGCAAATAAAAAGTAGTATGAGAGGTTGAGAGAAAGATGAAAGAAAAAAGGAAACAAGCTTTACCCCTGCTTTTTGGACAAGAGACCACCCATGGGCCCTGCAAATTATGGAGACAACTCTGGGGCTCAGCCTTTGGGTACCATGTCCAAAGGCTAAGAGCAGTTCCTCACCAACTCCAGATAGTGAGCTCATGGACAGCGAAAAGTGGAGTGTGGAAGTCATAATCTGCTCTCAGTTTTTGCCTTTCATGTTTATTATATTTGAAGTAGCATATAACTACTTATCTTTTTCAGGGACTGGCTAGTGCTCCACAGAAATAGGAAAACCTGGAAACCACTTGGTGAAATATGACTGAACATTTAGACTTGCAATTATGCCCTTAGTAATCCTCTAGTCTTGCCCTGGTTTATGAATCTGCGAACTCAAGTAGTGTGAGAGGCTTCTAGAGGTAGATTTTCTTGTGTGTGTGTTTTTTTTTTTTACATTGAGTATCAACCATTATAACACAATATTGTGCTGTGTATTAGATTACGACCTTCTTTTAACTTGCTTATCTTCCCCACAAGCCTTCCATGTGACAGGAGAGAATAACTGATCCTGTCTGTATCGCAGATACACACACACACATACACACGCACACACATTATGGCACATACAGCATATATTATTTTGTTTATAGTTTAATATGGGTAAGTAACAGTTGAAGTGCTCTAATCAGGAATATGCACTGCAGGGGGAGTTAGTATTTTACTGAATTTAATGAGAAGCTAACGTTTTAGCGGAAGCTACTACAAGCCTGAAACTATCTTTAGAACATTTCTGATTAGCATGAAAGACATAAAAGATAGTTTTTTATTGGTAAAATGAGTGGTTTTGTAGACTGACTAAAAATAATTATGCAGAAACAACCTCCCTTCCATAATGGGCCACAAGAATCTAAGGTGCCCATCAGTCTGTACCTGTTAGAGTGGTGCCATAGGCCAAAGGACTCCATTATATTCTGTATCCAGTTCCACTTAGGAAAGAATTCTCATTCTTTTTAGATCACAGTAATAAGTATATCTTACATCATGACCGACTCAGTACACATATATACACACACCCACACTGAAAGAAAAATTTTCCAAAGAATGTGCTTCTTACCTCACTTTATATAATGCTATAGTCTATTCAATTCTACTCTGTTTTGTTGTTATTTTTATTGCTGGTTGCAACCCACTAAATTCGTTTGAGAACACAGTAATGAGATGCAAACCGCAGTTTGAAAAGCCCTGAGTGGGAGGGCTAGCTTGATCTTGCTGCCTGAACATTGTTGTATGTTCTGTGGGTGAGTTCTTACAAGGTGCTGTTTGAAGCGCCTGACATGGCCAAGAATGGAGGATTTATTGAGTTACAGGATTAATGGTATATTAGTCTGTTTTCATACTGCTATTAAGAACTACCTAAGACTGGGTAATTTACAAATAAAAGAGCTTTAATTGACTCACAGTTCTGCAGGCTTAACAGGAAACATGACTGGGAGGCCTCAGGAAACTACAATCATGGCGGAAGGTGAAAGGAAAGAAACACCTCTTACCATGGCAGAATAGCAGAGAGAGAAAGCGAAGGGGTAAGTTCCACACATGTTTAAACCATCAGATCTTGTGAGAATTCACTCGCTATCATGAGAACAGCAAGGGGGAAATCTGCCCCCATGATCCAGTCACCTCGCAACAGGCCTCTCCTCCAATTCCACATGAGATTTGGGCAGGGCCATGAATCCAAACCATATCAAATGGGACACATGTTCTTGTGCTAGGGTGGTAATGAATGTTCATGCGTGTGCCAGAATTTGGTTTGTTTGGGACTTGCTTCCATTGTAACTACTACCAGGTAGTGAAGAGTCAGGAGAGAAAACCTAAAGCCCTTACCTGAGCCCAACCACTGGATGTTACCAATAACTGCGAAAAGAATGTAATAATTATGACTAACCACACTGGTTTAGGTGAATTTGCAAGCAATGCATTTTCTTTTTCTTTTTTTTTCCTTTTTTTTTCTTTTTTTTTGAGACGGAGGCTTGCTCTGTTACCCACGCTGGAGTGCAGTGGCACAATCTCGGCTCACTGCAACCTCCGCTCCCCAGGTTCACGCAATTCTCCTGCCTCAGCCTCCAGAGTAGCTAGGACTACAGGTGTGCACCACCACACCCAGCTAATTTTTGTATTTTTAGTAGAGACGGGGTTTCACCATGTTGGCCAGGATGGTCTTGATCTCTTGACCTCGTGATCCACCCACCTCGGCCTTCCAAAGTGCTGGGATTATAGGTATGAGCCACCGCGCCTGGCTGACAATGCATTTTTCAAATGAAATACCGTTAGGCATTTTAGTGGGTTGAATGATCACAACCCAAAAAATAGGTATATTTTTTGAATGTGATCTTATTTCGTGAATGTGATCTTATTTGGTAAAAGGAAGTTTGTAGATATAACTAAGGATCATCAGATGAGATTACTTGAATTTCCAGGTGTAGGCAGAGGAGCCTGAATCTAATCCTGTGTCCTTATAAGGAAAGACAGAGGAAAATTTGAGAAAGAAGAGAAAGGCATGTGAAGATGGAGACGGAGACTGGAGTCACACAGCCACAAGCCAAAGAACACCTGAAGCTCCCAGAAGTTGGGAGAGGCAAATAATTCTCCCCTGAAGACTTCAGAAAGAACATGCGCCTACTGACACCTTGATTTCAGACTTCTGGCCTCCAGAACTGTGAGAGAATAAATGCCTATGGTTCTAAGCCACCAAGTTTGTGGTCATTCGTTACAGCAGCCCTAGGAAACTAATATAGGCGTTAAGTGAACAAAGACCACAGAATGCTCTTTGATAACCCTGCCAGTCATGCAGTCCCAACCAGTATGATCTCATCCCACACAAAGGGCCGAAGATCTATCATGCATTTTGTTTTGCCAGCTTCTTCAGAGTTGGCTTTCAGGAAAGAACTACATCTTGTTTGATTGAAAATATTTTGAAAAATCATTCACCATCTCTGATGGTATTTATGGCTCAACATTCTTTATAGCAAGAGGATGAATACTAAATTAGAAGCTTATTTCAAAATTGTGGTGGGCCTGCCTACCACACACAGACAGGGAGAACTAACTTCTTCAAGAAAGAATAAACAGAGGGAGATAGCCAAGGGATCCGTTCTGAGAGATTTTATTTCCTTAAGCAAAAGTGGCCCTGGCTTGGACATTGCAGGAAGATTGAAATGCCATCCTTGTGCCAATAAGACAAAAGAGGCAGCCCATATTCGTCGGGGTTTTGGGTTTGAGGTATGATCCTATGATAAGACAGGTAATATCCTATTATAAATAGCCTAAAAGGGAAAAAGGGAGAAAAGGAGAAAACCACAACATCAAAACTTCACATTTACTTTAGGAAGTCAAAGTAAATCCAGAGATCAGAGAACCTGGCATAGATCTTGTTAACATTTTGAAATCAGTTTGTCTCCAATAGTAGTCCCAAAATGTAAGTATTTAAAAAAAATTCTTCTGAGGCAATTGCTTCCCTCCCACAAACCACTTAACAGTACAAGCTTCTTAGTTTTAACTTCAAACATAATGTGACAAAAATGTATATTTCAAGGACAAATTATGATGGAAAAATAGGTCATTGTATTTATCTTCTACAGTTATGATGAGAGGATTATTTGATCATTTCTACTGAATCATTAAATCAGAAAGATTGCAAAACATTCTGTGAATTATACATGCAAATTACCTTTGATAACACCAACATTCAGTTGCCTCTAGAATCTAATAAAGAAAATGTTTTTGGTCTGCCCAGCAGCATTTATGTAACACGGCCAACATGAAACATAAAAGTGACATTTGGAAAGAGCTTCAAATGACACGAAAGCCATTATAATATGACAGTATTATGATGATCTTATGAATTGCTTTGGACATTGTTAGGTATTTTGTTTATTAGTCAATTCCAATTGTCTAATATTTAACATTTTAACATTTCCAAAACTTCTCCTAAATTTTTAAAAACTATTTTAACATGCTAATTTAATTTTTGGGTTTAAGATGGATCCGAGCTAACATTATCTCATTTTAGCAAGCTGTGTAGAAAAATAAACTTTCCCCGTCGCAATGATTTATATTCCTGGGAATGGACTTAGGCTGGGCTGGCTTGGATCACATGACCATCTCTGGATCAATCACTGAGGCAGCTGGCGGGGTGGATCCTCTAACTTGGAGCCCTCCTCTGGTCCTCATGGTTCAAAGGGAAAGACCCATCTCCAAAGACAAAGGTGGCCATGCTGTTAGCAGAAAGGAGTAAGGGAAGGAGCTATTCAGAAAAACACAG
This sequence comes from Chlorocebus sabaeus, assembly GCF_047675955.1. Taxonomy (NCBI): domain Eukaryota; kingdom Metazoa; phylum Chordata; class Mammalia; order Primates; family Cercopithecidae; genus Chlorocebus; species Chlorocebus sabaeus. Next base: position 14,777,282 of record NC_132932.1, on the reverse strand, counting down.
ATGCATGCACACACATACTCAGACATATACACAAATATATTTAGACAGACTGAAAAGATACTGGAAGAAAGTATAGTGATGTTGTAATCCCGGTGCTTTGGGAGGCCAAGGTAGGCGAATCACGATGTCTGGAGATCGAGACCATCCCGGCCAACACGGTGAAACCCCGCCTCTACTAAAAAATACAAAATATTAGCTGGGCAGGAAGGAGAATTGCTTGAACCTGGAAGGCAGATGTTGCAGTGAGCCGAGATTGTGCTGTTGCACTCCAGCCTGGATGACAGAGTGAGACTCTGTCTAAAAATAAAATAAAATAAATAAATAAAATTTGTGATGTATGTGTTAGCCACAGTTCTGGATTATGGAATTACTGGGGATCTGTAAACACCCATTGTTTACTGTACTTGACCAGTGTTAAGTACTTTGCCTTTTTATACACAGAAGTGCTAAGGCTTCACTAACACTAGTTTGTTATTGTAAATAAAAGGGGGATTGAAACCTTGGTGGAGGTAGAAGAGTTCCAGGCAGTAAGAGAATTGTGGGTACTCTGTGATCCTAGAGAAGACTACTGGCAGGTCAGAAACAGATTGCTTTAACGGGGTAAATGAATGGCCACTCAGCGATGGGGAATAGCAGCTCATGGAAAGGGCTACAAGGTGCTGCCAAACCGCTGCCCCTTTCTTGTTTCACCTCCAGTTTATTCTAAGTAGGGGCACGTCTTTTTCTCTTTTGGTCTTGCTATTCTCAGTACTGGATTGCACATCTATTCTGACTCATTCATCCATTCAAGCTCAGTTGAGAAGGTTTTAAACCTCTTCCTCTGACAAAGAATCCTTTATTTAAACATGCCTCCTACCCATGAGAAACAAAGCAGGATTCAGTTACCAACTATTCCAAAAACTATTGTTTTCTAAGCATTTGTCATGTGCACACATTATTTTATTTCATCTAATAAATTCTGGGTTGCCATTCCAAATTTCAGATGAGGAAATGAAGACCTGGAAAAGTTATGTAACTTATGGAAAATCATACGGCTTGAAATGACCAAACTGGAATTTGAATGGAAGTTGGTTCTAAGCCCATGACCTCGAAAAGGGAGGGCCTAATGCTGCCACATCCTAGCTGTATTGTCTTCAGTAAGTCATCTCCACCTGAGTCATAATTTTCTCGACTGTAAAGTCAGAATATTTATACATCTCACCAGTCTGTTGCACTGGCTCATGGCGAGTTCTGTAAGACGACACACAGAAAGGAGCTCTGTGCATCATGGATCATGCCTGCACACATGTGATGTTTTGTCCACAGACTGAGCCTCTAGGAGACTGCATACAGAGTTTGGAGGCACATCTAATGAAACTGGAACACTAGGAAATTCAGCGGGTTGCACAATAGGAGGAAGGTATAAAATGATGATATTAATAGACTGAGTCGCAGGTGTGGGTTGGTAAGATGCTAGGTAGAGTCTGGGCAAGGTCAGGTGACCAACCGTCCTGACCTGGCCCAGGACTTGGGGGTTTCCTGGGATGTAGGAATTTTTGTGCTAAAACTGGGAAAGTCCTGAGCAAGCCAAGATGAATTCACTTGGGGAGCTTTGAAGACTGGGCAGGTCGATAGTGACACCATCCATATTTCATAGGTGCCAGCCCCTTCTTTGGCGCTTTTGGAAGAGCAGAGGAAAAGTGTGCATTTCCAGCAATAATGAGAGATCAAGGAATCACACTCAGAGAGAACTGTAGTGATTCTCCCCCAAACTCATAGCATTCTGAAAGTGAACGCCTCAGAAATTTCCCCAAGTCACAAGGCCATCCATTTGGGACGTAACACCCATTCTCTTTCAGGGATGAGGGTAGAGCTCCACTGGGAGTCAGAAGCCAAGAAAGCAGGCATTTCGAAGTTTGCATGCAGCCTTGCATTTGAACATCGTCCCTCTGCTAATTCACACTTTCCCTAAAATGCACCCTTTTCCATAGGGTTCCTCCGCCTTCCTGACTAGTGAGTTCTTGAACTCTCCCGTCTTTCTTTTGTGGTAATGTTCAGACAGGGCTAAATACCCGGAGTGGACCTGGTGCAGAAAAAGCTGGGACTCCTACCCCAGCCCACAGTATTCCTATGTAGAAAATTCTGCAATCTTATTTTGACACTCCCCAGCTCTCCACGTGAGAGCCACATTGTCTGGGTTCACATCCTGGTGTTACAATTTCTTGCCAGCTGTATCCCGGTAAGCAAGTTACTTCATCTCCCTTCCCCATTTTCCTCATTAGTAAAATCAGGGTGATAATTATGATACCTAATATAATTGGTAGTGTGAGGATTAAATAAATTAATATATGCAACGTGCTTAGAACAATGTCTGGAAGCTAGTAAGTACTCATTAAATATTAATGTTTATCAGTTTTTTACCTACCCACTCGTTGCACTAGGGTGGCATTCTATCACTTTAAAAAATGAGGTTTAAAACTTCCCTTTCTTAGTTTAGTAGAAGGAGCATAATGTTCTGGAGTTTTTCTCCAACATTACATAACTCCCGTAAGTTTCAGTTTCCTGGTCTGCTAAATTGGGCTAAGAGTCCTCTGAGGAGGATTCAATGAGATAATACATAGCCATTCCCTCCTTTGGTCCCCATATTGCTTACACTCTCTCTACATTAGAGCATTGAGTATCCTATGTTACATTTGTCACTAGAGTGTGAGCCTCTTGAGAGAAAGGGTTGTAACTTTTTTATCTTCCCATTTCCAGAGCTTTACTCTGCCTGGCATGAAGGGAGAATCAAATCAATGCATGTCAAAGTGATGGCACCTAGTACAATACCTGGCGCATATTAGAGGATCAATGAATTATGGTTTTCTTCCTAAGGTTATAGAGCCAGTCAGTAGCATAAGAGGGCTAATCTTGACCTTCTGTTCCTTAAACCGATTAGCAAAGTTACCTTACAAGGAAGATTATTGAGGAAGTGATTATAGAATGCCTTTAGTTCATGAGCAAAAATAGCACTTAAATAGAGCTTCCATTACACAGTTGATCTACCTTTCTATTTTCCAAATTGGGCTTTCTGTAAAACATCCATTGTATTTCCTTCAAGTTTTCAGTTTCAGTACATTTTAGATGAAGTGGAAACCCTCAGGACACAGTCATCAATATTTCTCAGTAAGAATTCTGGCTCCTCTGTAATTGAATTGCCCTCTCCTGCTAATTTGTGTGCATCCATACAATATCCCTTTCCTCCAATTAAAAACGTCACTCATTGACAATGCTGAAAATTCACAGCCAAGATGGAGAAGTGAAAAGGGACCAGGGGATAGAAGAAATTAAATTGGATGTTTCCTCAGAGTTAAGGTATTTTTTCTTCCTTTATGTCTTGGTAAGTAGTCACTTTTGTGGTGATAGCAGCTGTACGACGGGAGCATATATGATGAGTGACATTTTATATTTGTATGTGTCACTGATGCAATTTGAAAACAATTTTAAGATGCGTGAGCAGTATTTTTTCTCATCAGAAGTTTTTGGTCTAAAGCTATTCTTCTCAAATAAAACTGACTTTCTAACAGCAACTTCGTATACAGGAGAATAACCCGGGGCTTGGTACCGTGTATTCCATTAGTGTAGAATTAGAAAAAATTGAGTCTACTAGAATATGGTTCTGTTACTGCAACCTACACTGTAAGCCCTCAGATCTTCTTATACAATTTCAGAAACTCAAACACTCCAGTCCAAAATAATGAGATGATGGACCACATTCAAAACTTGAGATGGATTATGTGAGGAAGTGGAAACATTTTTCCAAAAAAAATTTAAACAGTAAAACAGAGTGTGCCTTTGATTTAAATTCTAAATGTTTGAAATTCTACGCAATTGGTTCTTTTCAGCCTCCTTCATACAATACATTGTTTATTTTTCCATCTTGACTCTCTCAGTTATTCTGTTTTCCATTTAATGAAGACAGATTTCGTAATTCTTGTTTCATTAATGTTGGCCTCTGGAGTCTGATTTAACCAGAATAACTGTGATCATATGCAGAATTTAATAGGGAAGGGAAATAGCTAATTACATTTGTTATCAAAGGAAGCCAGGAAGTGCCTGGAGAGAAGATACATCCGTAAATCTCAGAGTCACACATCATAGCACAGAGTATGGAACCTGTGAGGAAGAACTAACTGTGTGGCTGATGTCAAGGTTTCATCCCAGCTGGAAAATCTTGCATAGAGAGCACCCAAACTTGTACGTGCCTCGTTCCCTTCTGGGCTTCCAAATTGTTACAGGGCTTTTGAAAAAAATTAGTGACACAAATCCTGCATCCCAAATAGGACAACTATGTAATCACAGAACCAGCTGGAACTCTTAGCAGTTCCCAAGATGTTGACTAAAGCAGAACCAACTCCAGACAGGCATTTTATGGGAAGTACACAATGGCATCTCACACTGCCTCTCCCTCTACTGTGCCCCTGCACTCCCTCCACCACCCCATTACAGTTTTCTCTCATCTCCTCCATTTGCATTCAAGTGTAGATCCACATACTGGATACCAGGCAACCTTGGACTTCTACACTAATGACTTAATTTCACTAAGAAAAGATGAGGTTGGAGTTTATGAGTTTGGAACAGAACCTACTACTCGTAAGTAGCAGAACTCCATTTGTTGAATTTTTCTTTCTAACCAGTGTCAATGGTTTTTATTATTTTATTTTATTTTTTTGAAATGGAGTCTCACTCTGTTGCCCAGGCTGGAATGCAGTGGCACGATCTCAGCTCACTGCAATCTCTGCCTCCTGAATTCAAGCGATTCTTCTGCCTCAGCCTCTGGAGTAGCTGGGACTACAGGCACAAACCACCATGCTTGACTAATTCTTAAATTTTTAATAGAGATGGTGTTTCACCATGGTGGCCAGGCTGGTCTCGAACTCCTGACCTCATGATCTGCCCACCTTGGCCTCCCAAAGTGCTAGGATTACAGGCGTGAGCCACCTCACCCGACCATGTCAATGGTTTTTAAAGTTATTATAATGTTCAACATTAACCAAAACATGTTTTAGTAGTCCAGAATCAGTTAATAGTCATTTCACACCAAAGATGAATTGATGCTAACAGGAGGAGGGGCATGACCTCAGAAGTAGCTACAATATGAGGCTACTGCTGCAGAGAAGAGGCAACAGGTCTGCCCTCTCTCTTGTAGCAGATATGACTCCCTACATCTCTGTCTGTTTCCAGCTGCTTTACACTCCTGCAAAAATAAGCCAGGGGAAGACAGTGGTTACTACAGCACCTTCAGTAGAATAAATTTTTTAGAAAGATCCAGTTGCACTTTCTTCACTGTTATGACAGCCTTGTGAAATTCTCAGCTGTCATATCTTCCAGGACTATGATATTTTTCATTTATTCCATTATTTGTGAGTTTACCAGGTAGTAGAGCCAAGGGTGGGGTAAAATAATGGAGTGGTGAGTTCTATCCCGAGGCCAAGGTTGTTGGCAATCTCCCTGGACTTCTCTCTGTCCAACAGCTGATTAAGAGTTACTATTCCCATTTCTGGTGGTTAAAATTGTACCATAAGCTTAACTCATCAAGCTTAAGAATCAAAAGGCACTTATTGTGATGCAGTGGATGGTTATGGCTGATAAGAAGCCACAAAAGACACTCAGCCACTCTATTTGCGAATTGAACTTGTCCTTCTGTAAAGCCCACTTCTGGGGTCACATGAACTGGAAGATTCAAACCTGGAGTTGCGCCATGGCATCATCACATACTAGCTGGGAAGTAGCAGTTCAAGTAACTCCTTGGCACCTTTATTTCCTTATCTGTAAAATAGGGATAGTAATAGATTAAATTAGAGTATACAACACATAATAAATGCTCAACAAATGTCAACTATCAAATGTGCAAGATGGGAATAATAATACTTAATGCCATGGTTGTCAATACTTCTACCTGATGTAACAAAACACCATTAAGTCTCAGTGGCTTAACACAATGAAAGTTTATTTCTCATCTTATATTTCAATATAAATTGTGGGGAAGGGCTCAGTTCCATATGGTGATTTGAGGGTTCAGAGACTTTCCATTGTATATCTCCACCATTTTCTACAACCATATCATTCCCTGAATTCAGTCCATAGATGGGGAAAGGTGACTGGAAAGAGACAGAATGAAAAGAAAGTATACCAGTCTCACCACCTTAGTTCATCACTCCTGGGTGTGTTCCATTGCTGAGACCTCGTTGTATGGCCACACTTAGAAGCAAGGGGGCTGGAAAAGTTGTCCAGTTCCATGCCCAGATGTGAGAACACAGATTCTGGAAGGCTCTTGCAGCCTCAGCCACATCTCTCTTGAAGGACTGAGCTGACAAGTAGGTTAGATACCGCTTGTTAAACAGCCAGGTGGGAGCCAATCACAGCAGCAGTCTTTATAAATGTAGCTATTGTCACTATTAATCTCAAATCACTACGTCAAGATAGTAAGATCTTTTTCCACACATTTGGAAAGGAAAGAAAAGTCCAGAGCTACTGTTCAAGTTTGTCTTGATTCTAAAGCCTTCATAGACCTGAAGGTTAGGCAGGCCTTCTGTTCCATTTTGCAATGGGCATCTAGATAAGTGACCCAGTAAAACAGTGCCAAAGCCACTTCAGAGCTTCTGGACTCTTCGATAAAACAAAGAAAAATATAATACTGATATGTTTGTTGTAAGCTCTAAGGCAGTTCCAAATACTGTCTTTTTAAAATATTATCAAAATATGTTATTGTGGGCCTCCTGCTTTCTGGCTGTGAGGTCTTGCCAAGTTATTTGAATTCTGTAAATCTTCATTTTTCCAAATGTTAAATGAGGACAACACTTGTTCTATCTCAGAGGGTAGGGCTAGATGTAGGGTGTTGCCACCTTCTTCCTCCTCTTCCTCTTCCTCCTCTTCTTTCTATTTTTAACAGGATGATTACTCCTGTTATCATCTATGCATCAACTCTAATGCACAGATTATATATGCATTCTAATTATCTCCTTGACTTCCTCCTGGGCCAAGGGCAGCCACCTGATGTAGTTAGAAAAGCCTGAACATGGAGTCAGGGAAGGCTGAATTCAACCCTGACTCTGGCACTTGCTAACTAGGTGTGAGTCCTCAGGCAACTCATTCAACTTCTTTGTGTGTTTCTCATCTTGAAATAAGGCAAGAATTCCTAACATTAAAGGGTTTGAAGATGTATTGTAAATCATTCATTGTTGTGCTTGGCATCAAATGAAAGCTAATTTCCTTGTCCCTCATGCAAATTTTCATAGGTCCTAAGAATTTAGGAAACGGTAGCACCCTGGCACCTTGGAATAATTGAGATACAATGCAGATAAATAGATTACATGTTTTGATGAAAGGTTTTTGATGCTACAGGGTTCATTGTTGTTTTGATTTCTTGGTGTAATAATGTATTTTTTGTTGCAGTTGAGTCCAAAGTTCATACCTCTTGCCACATGACAATAAGTGGAGCGACAAAGTATCAGGCCAAGGAAGGTGATTTTATTGCAGAGAAACAGCACAACCACATCATTCTCAACATGTTATTCACTGATTTTAAAAAATTATAGCCAACTTAGTAGGTGTGAAGTTTTATCTCATTGTAGTTTTGATTTGTGTTTCTCTAATGACTAATGATATTGAACATTTTTAAAATATGCTTATTGGCTGCTTGTATATCTTCTTTTAAAATATCTACTCAAGTACTTTGCCCATTTTTGGATCGATACTTGTTGAGCAGAAATTGATTTAAAATAAACTTTCAATTCATGGTAACTAGCTCTAAATTAAGCTTACCATTTCTTCAAACTTATTTAATTTTGTTTATTGATTTGTCTAATTTAGAGAGAGATTTTTAAACATTTCCCACCTTAATTATAGCTTTGTGGAATTCCTGATTGCTAATAGTTTTGCTTCACATGTTTTGATTCAAGGTTTTTGATGCTTCAAGGTTCATTGTTGTTCATTGACTTCTTGGTGTAATAATGCTTCTTTCATCGTAGTTGAGTCCAAAGCCTGAACTGTTTGCTACATGACAGCCAATAAGTCAAGAGACAAGGTGTTGGAGCAAGGAAATTGACTTTATTTTGGAGAACCAGAAAACTGAGAAGATGGTGAACTTGTGTCCTAAAGAACCATCCATCTTAACCATCTTAAGTTAACAGAATTTTAGGCTCCTTTTATGTTAGGGGAAAGGGAAAAGGGAAGGACTTGGGGAAAAGAGGTGACCAATGATTGCAGACATCCAGATAGTGGTGGGTGTCAAAGCGGGGCTTGTGAAACTTCTTTGCCCTTGGTCAGGTAACATCTTTCCTTGTGTGTACACCCTCCTTATTTCTTCAAGAGTTAGTTTTGGGAAGAGACTATTATCATTCTTGCTTTAACACTAAACTATAAACTAAATTCCTCCCATAGTTAGCTCAGCCTACATGCAGAGACAAGCAAAAGCAGTTAACCTAAAATGTATCACTGTGGAGGGCTTAGAAGCAAAATAGAGCTTGTCAAGCTAGGCATGCTTTTCACTGCTCTATTATCAGTATAAAGTGTTCCTCTTTGCCTTTTAAATCTGGTTTGCTTGAATTTTGCTTTGCCTAATGAGTTCCTCTGCTTTTAAAAATTTGTTTATGTTTGTTTGTTTGTTTTTAACAAACCTCTTTACTTTCAAGCTTTGTGTCATTTACTGCATGTATATCTCCATAAATAGCTTATAGCAGGATTTAAATTTTTATCCATGCTAAAAGAACTTGTTTGTTAACCTCTCTCTCATCATTCTTGATGTATTTGGTGTTATTTTTGCCATCTCTTTATGTTTTCATTCTGAGATCCTATGTTTCTTCCTTTTGTCTACTTCTTGACTTTTCTAAATGCTCAAATTCTTTTTCAGTTTTAGTTTTTGTCTCTTCTGTGGTTTTTAAGGTATACATCCTAATTCTTTTTATTTTACTACTGGTTGCCCTGCGTTTTTTACAAGCACAAGTTGAGGAACAGGTTGGGGGGTGATGATTTCTATTTTGGGAGGAGTTAAAGATGGTGTTACCTTATCGACAGGGAGATGCCTTGTTTCTGTCACCTCTGGGTCTTTACCCCACTCTGTTCCCTCTTCTGGGAACTGGGACACATCTGAATCAATACCTAAACATCATTTAGCCTCAGTGTAAATATTCCTTCTTCTGGAAGCCTTTCCCGTGCCAGCACGTCAGCAAAGTGCCCACCACGTGCTTCCAGAGTGCTCTCTCTCTCAGCCTGTCACTGCAGTGCTTACCCTGCTTTGTAACCGACCTTTCCTTGTCTGTCCCCATTGGAGGCTGATGCTACATCTTGTTCCCTGGTCTACCCCAAAATCTTGCTAGGTCTGATGTGACACCCAGGAATCTGCATTTTAAATCTGTCCTCTGTAATACTGACAGGAAACACTTTCTAGGGCTGGAGTCATTAGCAATATGAATTTAGTAGAGAGAGCTGGGATTTAACCCTTAGGCAATGTTTCCATATCTCAGGGGGGAACAGTTGCACTGAAGGGATTTTATCCAGGCTCCTACTAAGTTGATCATGTCCTGAGGAGTTTCGCCCATGTTTCTGGTCCATTTATAAACAATTGCTGGAGGTCAATTAGGAAACATCTCCCAGGGCTCTCTGAGCCTTGGGCAACACAAAGAAGGTGAGGGAGAAGGTCAGCTCATGAGTTCCTGTGGCGTCTCAGTGCTGTGGCCCATGTTCAGTGAATACATCTGATATGGTTTAGACATGTGTCTCCTCCAAATATCATGTTGAAATGTGATCCCCAATGTTGTAGGCGGAGCCTGGTAGGAGGTGTTTGGGTCATGGAGGTGGGCATTCTCCCCCATGAATGGCTTGGCATCCTCCACGTTGTAAAGTGTCCACAAAGATCTTGTTTAAAAAGCCTAGCACTTCTTGCCCTCTCTCTTGTTACCACTCTCACCATATGATACATTAGCCCCTCACTAGCCTTTCACCATGATTATAAGCTTCCTGAGGCCTCCCCAGGAGCAGATGCTGACATCATGCTTCTCGTATTGCCTGCAGAACTGTGAGCCAAAATAAACCTCTTTCCTTTATAAATCACCCAGCCTCGGCTATTCTTTTATAGCAATGCAAATGGACTAACATAGCATCTAAGCTTCCAAAAGGCACATCAGGGGAAAGACATCATGTTGTTTTTTATTTCAGAGTCAGTAGTCTCCAATATGGATGCAGTGTATATACATGCCTTAATCTTCACAACCTTAGTCATCGCTTGCACTGACAGGTAGGTCAGGAGTGCTTGGGGCCAACTATGGGGGAATCTGGAACCTGTTTCCTCAAGGTGTGCATTGTTTGTATTTGTCTGAGAAAGCGTCACTTCCAGTTACAAGTAACTACAGTGAAAAGGATAATGTGCAGCAAGGATAATTGAAATCTGCATTGCCTATGGCTTATTTCTCACATTAGTTCTTACTCCTAAAGATTTAGTGCCATCAGGACTGTGTTTAGGCAGGTGGGATGCAGAAGAAGTTGGAGATTCAGGAGGAGCTGGGGCAGTGAACAAGAGGAAGTGGTGAGAGGGACACTGGGACCTGCTGTGTCCATCTGGTCTCTCATCAAGACAGGTCACCTGCACTGATATGTCACAGAAGTCCATGTTACACCAAAAGACTTTACTTCTTTGCCTGGTTTGAAAGCCTGTCATTATGAATATGTTCCCTTTTTAAAATGTGATGAAAATAGTTAATTGATTCCCAATGCTTGAAATTGTGGTATTTACATTCAAGACTATTGCCTAATATTTTTTTTTTTTTTTTTTTTTTTTTTGAGACAGTCTCACTCTGTTGCCTAGGCTAGAGTATAGTGGTGGGATCTTGGCTCACTGCAACCTCTGCCTCCCAGGTTCAAGCAATTCTCCTGCCTCAGCCTCTCAAGTAGCTGGGATTATAGGCACACGCCACCATGCCCAGCTAATTTTTTTGTTGTTGTTTTCACATTTTTAGTAGAGACGGGGTTTCACCATGCTGGCCAGGCTGGTCTTGAACTCCTGACCTCGTGATCCACCCGTCTCGGCCTCCCAGAGTGCTGGGATTACAGGCGTGAGTCACTGTGCCCAGCCTCACCTGTTTTTAATATTGGATTTGGAGTTTGTTGGGTATAATTAAATACCAGTGTGGTGCAGGACTTTTGTGTTTGCTTTTACTTCAAAACCCTAGAATCAGATTATTTCATCCCTTTTAGGGAAACTTACTTGTCATAGGGAATACATGTTTGAGACACTCCCTCTTCACCTTGTTAGTAAGAGGGGATTTTCGTCCCAGGGTTATGAGGATGGTGGAACACATGACACCCCACACCCCACAGTTGAGACGCACAGCAGGTAATTAGTCAGGTAGACTCAGCCTGGGAGAGGAGGACACACACATCACACAGTCACACAGGGGCCACACTCAGGAGCAGAGGGAATAAGGGGCTGGAGGAGGCAGGCTTTGTGGTATCAAAAGGGTAGAGTGACCTCCAGTTCCCACTGGAGGATGAGACTGGCTTGTTTGCATCATTCTGTGGGCTGGTGGAGAACCAAAACCTGCTACTAAAGGATCAGTAGGAACTATGCCTGTTTCCTTTGTTAAGGAGGTTTGTTTAGCTAGAATACCTTATCCATGGGAACAGAGTAGGGAGGAGAACTTGCTATTAGGCCATTCAAGGCCCTCTCAATTTTACCAGATGTCAAGGCAGCACACAATATGGAGCCTGAATTTCAGGCCTTAACACAGCGATATACCATCATTATGCAACTTTGAGAAATACCATTCCTATCTTATTCTACAGAATACCACCCAGGTGCTCCTGGGATCCTGATTACAGGATATAAAGTGTAGTTAATTATTGCATTCATAGATGGGATTAATCTGCCAATCTTTTGTCTTTTTAATGTTACTCTATTGCTTAAGCATTGATTCCAGAGGAAGAAGGACCAGACACTCTCTGTTGTTTTAACTTACTTGGAAATTCATTAGAGTCAGTGCTACTCTGACTCTAACGTGGTCAGTGTGGTTCCCAGACCAGCAACATCAGCATTACCTGGGAGCCCATTAGAAATCCACATTCTTGGGCTCCCTGCTAGAAATACCACATCTGAGTCTGAAGAAAAGTTCCAGGAATTTGTTTTAACAAGACCTCCCAGCGATTCTCTTACTAAAGTTTGAGAAGAACCACTTTGGCAGGACTCGTGACAGTTACTCTCAATCTAAGTTATGCAGCAGGGACAGCACAGTAAGGAGACAAAACATAAATAAAGGCCAAAGAGGCGGGGCATGGCGGCTTACGCCTGTAACCCCAGCATTTTGAGAGGCCAAGGTGGGTGGATTACTTGAAGTCAGGCATTCAAAACCAGCCTGGCCAACATGAGGAACCCCCATATCTACTAAAAATACAAAAATTAGCCAGGCATAGCGGTGTGTGCCTGTAGTCCCAGCTACTCAGGAGGCTGAGGCAAGAGAATCGCTTGAACCCGGGGAACGAGGTTGCAGTGAGCCAAGAACGTGCCACGGCACTTAAGCCTGGGTGACAGAGTGAGATTCTGTTTCAAGAATGAAGGAAGAAGGGAAGGGAAGGGAGAAAGAAAGAAAGAGAAAGAAGGAGGGAGGGAGGGAGGAAGGAAGGAAGAAGAAAGAGAGAGAGGAAGAAAGAAGAAAGAGAGAGAGAAAGAAAGGAGAAGAAAGAAAGAAGAAAGAGAGAGAGAAAGAAAAGGAAGGAAGGAAGGAAGGAAGGAAGGAAGGAAGGAAGGAAGGAAGGAAGGAAGGAAGGGAAGGTCAAAGAGTTCTGCACTTCCCTGACTTCGTTCTCTAGTAGATCCTAAGCCCGTTTCTTTAAATAAAGCCCTTATTCTGCCCTAGAAAGGATAAAGATGAAAGAAAACTCTGTTGGCAGTGTGATCGATATTGCAGAGCAGTGGGAAAAGCAGTGAAGCTAATTTTGAGGAAAAATGCTTTTCATAAAAGAAGTAAAAACATGCAAGCCAAACTGATGACACTAGACCAGGTGGAGAGAGATAAAGTCAGTACAATAAAAGAAAGGCAGGTTTGACCTACGGTGATGAATGAAACCTGCTGATCAGGTAAAGTTGAGGATATTAGACCTCGTGCAGTGACAGCGAATGACTGTCACCACAATAGTCCTAGTGGTATCTCAAACAGGAGAAATTACGGGAGAATACTCATAGAAGTTTAGAGCCTGGGCTGGACAGTTTTAAAGAAGGTCTGCAAGATGAGGAACTGGTTGGGACTGGGCATAGCTTAGGGCCTAACAGCTGATTGGGCTGGTAGGCATAGCATGGTCACCTGAAGTGAACCTAATGAGCAAGTTGTAAGCCTCAATCAAAAATGCAAACAAAATTAAGGAACTCAGATGGGTGTGGTGGCTCATGCCTGTAACCCCAGCACTTTGGCAGGCTAAGGCGGGAGGATTGCTTGAGCTCAGGAGTTCCAGACCAGCCTGAATAACATGGCAAAACCCCATTTCTACAAAAAATACAAAAATTACCCAGACACGGTGGTGCATGCCTGAATTCCCAGTTACTCTGGGGGCTAAGGTGGGAGGATCGCTTGAGCCAAGGAGGTCAAGGCTGCAGTAAGTCATAATTGCACCACTGTACTCCAGCCTGGATGTCAGAAAGAGACCCTGTCTCAATAAATAAATAAATAATTTTTAAAATTAAGGAACTCATTTAAAATATGCTTCCTAATATTTTAGATTACCTAGTTTGGTTTAAAAAACAGATCTCTAGTGGTTCAAACATTTCTAAAATCTGACTTATGATGAGAATCAAAGAGCAAAAGCACAACTACAATGATGAAATATTTTTAAATTCATCATCATCTCATCCTCTAAATTATGTAGTTTATTTACCCTGAGTATATGTATGATACAGTTGACCCTTCCTAGCAGCAGGCTCCACATCTATGGATTCAACCAGCAGCAGATCAGAAATATTCAGAAATAATAATAATAAATAACAATGCAACAATAAAAACATAAATTTAAAACAATACAGTGCAATAACTATTTACATTGTATCGCATATTAAAGTAATCTGCAGATGATTAAAGTATATGTGGGAGAATATACATAGATTATACTCAAATGTTAGGGCATTTTATATAAATGACTTAAGAGTCTATAGATTTTGGTATCTGCAGGGGATCCTGGAACCAATCATCTGTGGATACTAAGAGACAACTGTATATATAAATTTTGTCAACTCCATCTAATTTTTGATTGATAGAATATCACCACTAATTTTGAAATGATTATGCATTACTTTAATCACAACCAATTCAAGAATATTTCTGTCCATTGGTGCCTTAATTTAGAACAATAATAATGCTTTTCGCCACCAAAATTTGTACTTGTAGTATTATCTCAAAAACAAACAACTTTTCCATCAATGTTTAACTTTAAAATTGACTTTACAATGCATTTACAAGAATTTAAAATGATTCACTTTTGATAGGATGCATTTCAAAAAGCTTTGTTACAATTTCATAAATTAGGTGGAAAATTGAACCACTTAAGGACTCATCCCAACTCATTTTCTATTTGAAGCATCTCATGCTTGCAAAGGTCTTCTTCTATTAACGGTATTAACACATTAACAGGTGTTGCTTTACTTTTTTATAGGCCCAAGAGAAGTTGCAATAAAAGTAAGAAAAATTATTTCAGAAGTGTCTAAATAATCTAAATGTGATTATTTTGTTTGATCTGAATGACAAATCATGCTTCAGAGTGATATGTAAATACACTGTGTGCAGAGTGGCACATGGTAATAACTTGTCTTCAGGTACAGTCTTCTTAAAATAGAATCTTCAATTGATCCGAAAGGTTCAAGTTTGTTGCATCTGGAAAAATATGTAGATTTAATTATTTGCAGGTGTGTCCCACATACTAGAAGCCATGAGTGAAGGTGAAGATACAAAGTGAAAAATCTATTAAGTCCACCCAGCCTATGTTGCTGTAACTGTTCATCAGTTAATGTTTAACTGTTAATCAGTTAAACTGTTAATGTTTGCCAGAAAACGAAGTCTAGGCAAACACAAAAATAGACAAGACCTGAGGACGACAGAGACAAACTGAAATTATTCTAGGAAAACCAGATTATATGGTTGCCCTACCTCCACCTCCACCAACATCCATCTCTCTCCAAAAAGGTCCCCTTTTCCCCACAGATCTGGATAAGATGGCCCATCCTCTCGCCTTATAAAAGCCCAATGCTCTTTCCAAAATGTTTGTGGATACCACGGCCTTGCATTCTCATGGTCACCTCTAGCCCTAAATTTCTGATTCTTCTGAATTGTTTTTCACACCTTTAAAATTTTATACTTTGGTATCAAGTGAAGTTCAACTCCTTTCCTAATTTCTAAACAACAACAACTTGTGTAGCTGATGAGTGACAAATTTGGTTATTGAAAAGGGAGGGATGAACTTGTGTTCCAAGCAACTTATAACTGAATATTTATATCCTTGTTTCCCACATTCCCTGGGCCCCTCTTTCATGCTGTTTGCTCATTCTTTCCCTTCTGCCTCCTCCTTCGGAGCTCCCACCCCATTCATCTCATTTTCTTCTGTAGAGTGATTTATCACTCTCTAGGCTTGTACTCAAAACTCAGCCCCAGGCCTCCCTTTGAGTTGAGAAATGCCTTGAAATGAACACTGACAGGGGTGTTTCAAATGAAAAACTAGACAAAGGCTGTTGACTGATTTCTTTCCTAATTTCTGCAAGGTAAGTAGGAATTTGCGTGTGTGTGTGTGTGTGTGTGTGTGTGTGTGTGTGTGTGTGTAGAGTGAGAAAAAGAAATAAAGATGCAAGTTTATAAATGTGTAGGACTACGTGTGTGTGTGTATATATATGTATGTATGTATTTATATTACTCTTCTAAAACATTTCCCTAGCCTGTAGGTTTAGATGAAGTCACATTAATATTAACACTTACATTTCATGGGCTCATAATACCTCTTTGCAGGACCTCAGCCTCAAAGTCACTCTAATTTTATCTGTATTCCCTGAGATTTTATCACACAGAAAAATCTGCCCTTTTTAGGGTGCTGCTCTGATTCTGCCAGGGACTGTCATCCCCTGTGAGCATCCATTGATGACCATGTTTTCTGGGCATCTAGTTCCTTCTGGTGCTTTGTCAGTTCCTGAGGTCACTAAATAGTGGAGATGGGCCCAGCACAGTGATGTGTCTAACTTAAAGGTAGGGCAAAAGCTGTTCTCCCAAACCCTGTGTTTCAGCTCCTCACCTGGACATCTAAGCTGCATATCTCATGGCTCACTGATTTTATGACCCTGTTTATAGGCATCTGGCTAACAAATTCCTCTAGACAGCTTCTCTCAACACCCCCACCTCTATGTAGATCAGTTGCTATAGACACATGTGAGCCCCCGACCCCACGCACAGATAGGTACAAAATCTCAATTTAGGTTCATATGGAAACGAGACCCCGTGCATATTTTGCTTTTTAATTTTTTTTCTAGAGTTTCACGTGCCATCAAATGTAGGATTTACTACTGGTGAAGCAGGAGGGCAGGGTAGAGAGAAAAAAAACACCACATTAAGCTCATATTTTTATTGTAAGATGTACTTTCATTTCAGAAACTTCCAAGTTAAAAAAAATTGACCTTAAAATTGAAGGAAGAAGTATAATTTAGTGGAATTTAAAAACAAATTATTTTAGTATTTTCCTTTTGAATTTGTGACTCTTTCATTCAAAAAACGTCTTATGTTTTGCCATAAGCTTATACATTCAATGTGTATACAGGAATCGTAGAATTTTAGAGCTAAAGTAAATCTCCTTATTAAAAAGTTTGGACCAAGAGAAGCTGGTGATATCTTGAAGGAACAGAACCTAGTATGATTGAATAGGTGGTGATCAGTTTTCCTGCCTCCCTATCCATACTATTTTGTCCAAAGAGGGAAACTATGCATTTAAAGTGTTCACCTTGAGGCCAGTCTGGACAACATAGCGAGATCCCCATTTCTACACAAAATTAAAAATATTATCTAGATGTAGTGGTGCACACTTGTAGTCCCAGTTTTGTTGGGAGGCTGAGGTGGGAAGTGAGCTATGATCACACCATTGCACTCCAGCCTGGGTGACAGAGCTAGAGCCCATCTCTAAAAATAAAGAAATAACATGTTTATCTTATTATGAAATTTTTAAATAATCAGTTTTGCAGTCATTCTGTTTACTGAAAGAAGTGAAACATACACTTATTAATCCTTTGGAAGTTGAACCATCTGCAGTTTGACAAGAGTAGTTGGGAAATACTTTTGTTTTACTAATTTAGTAGAATAGCTGTAACCAAAAGCAATAGTTTATGCATATTGAATATGTCTTATAAACAATGTTGAATTGTTTTTATTAAAAAAACACATAAGCTTTTGGGTATATTTTACATAATGAAATAAATGTAACGTTACATAAAAATCAAAGGCTATTTCTGTCAGATTTACACATGAAATTAAAAATATTGGGTCATCTAATTATCCTGGGTTTTAGCTTTCCCCTTCACTTTCCTGACAGATATTAAATAAACATGGTCTAAAGGAATTCACTGTAAAATTATTAGTATGAATAGAAGAGCTCTGTAATGTTGAAGGATATAACAATAAATAAAGACTAATGAGTTGTTTCTTTCTTGGTAATAAGCAATAGGAAAAATGGCAGGAAAAAGGCCGGATTAATAATACCAACAGAAAAATAACTAGAATGAATGTTATACAAATAGGAATTTCATTTGATTGCAAGAAGCAGACACCTGTAGTAACAGTAACTTAAATTAAGGAAATGTTGTGACATAAAAAAGAGACAGGCAGTGAAGGGCTAACGTGGTCGTGACAACACTGAGAATAATTTTCCCTTTCTTTTCCACCCTCTTAGATGTAGGCTCCATTTCCGCAGATGCCTCATGATCAGGGATAGCTGCTCAAGTTCTCCCTATCACATCGCATGTCCTCCATCAGTTTTCAACTGCAGAGAACTGAATCTGCTGTAGCTGCTTGACACACAAATGGCTCTATTCCTGTACTAAAGAGCTTCTGGAATCCTAGACAAGGCAGAAACACAAACTCTATGTTAATATTTTGGGACTAACACCCAAAGTCACCTGAAAGAGCGGGGCCACCAAGGTAGCTACTGTCCCTTCCTGTCCCTTCTATGACCAAGAAGCTCCTTTTCTGATTGGAATGCTGTCACTCCACTTGCTGGGTCCAGAACCTCAGAGCTCCTGCACAGTGAGGGAGCTGCAATCCCAGGAAGCCACACAATCCCAAAGCTGTAATGATTGGAAATCTCATACCACAGATGCTGTCTTCAGAACCAAGCTGTTTCTGCTTCGGTCTGCACCCATGACTTCAGTAACCAGAAATGAAGACCTCAGCAAATGCTTCTTCCCAGCATAACTGAATGCCTGCCCAGTGGGGCTTGCCAGAAGGAACAACAGAAGCAACACTTCTCCATTTTGCTTTACATCTACCTTCCAAATCATCACTTGTGTACCTGAGGGGTCCAGCATTCACCGCATACAAAAGTATAGCTGCCTGCAATGAAATCTGGGGAAAGTCATTTTTAGCTTTTCAGTCTTTGAAACATAAGAAGACACTCTAGAAGGGAGTTGCAATAGACAGTAAGTGTTAATTCACAATTCTGCCAAAATATTCCAGGAAGAGGGAAGGAGAAAGAAAGGGGAAGGATAAAAGGACATCCTTCACTAGCTCAGTGATCTTTAAGAAACTTTTCATGAAGCCCCACTAGATGATTTTCATTTGCCTCTCATTACCTACTCTTAACTTCAGGGGAGACTGGGAAATGCAGAACTTTAGCTATATGTGTTGCCTCCCAGAATAAAATGGGGTTTTGTTAGAAAGAAGTAAATAAACAAGATAATGAATATTTGGTGGGTAATTAATACAGCTGACCCTGGAACAGCACAGGTTTGAACTGCTTGGTCCACTTATAAGTGGGTTTTCTTTCACCTCTGCCACTCTGAGATAGCAAGACCAATCCCTCCTCTTCCTTCTCCTCCTCAGCGTGAAGCTGGTAAGTATGAAGACCTTTAAGATGATTCACTTCTACTTATGAATGGTAAATATATTTTCTTTTCCTTATTATTTTCACAATAATATTTTCTTTTCTCAAGTTTCTCAAATTTGCTCTATTGTAGAAATATAGTAGACAAGATAATACATATAAGACAAAAATCTGTGCTAATCAACTATTTATATTATCAGTAAGGCTTTTGGTCAACATTAGGCTATTAGTAGTTAAGTTTTTGGGGAATCAAAAGTTTTATATGAATTTCTGCATGTTTGGAGAGAACAACATGGGAATTAGGTTGGTGCCTTAATTCCTATGTTGCTCAAGAGTCAACTATAGTTTCAGCTGAAACCTGCTCTTTTTTTCTCAATGTCTATACTCATCCTTCTTTTCTTACATAGAACACCTCGCCCCTTTCCTATGAACATACCCCAAGGTCTCAACCAAGCAATGCACCTAACTCAATATCCAGGATTACTGGGTAAAATGTACCCCTCTCTATTCCATCTAGATGTGGTTTCTTGTGATCCAGTAATGTATAAAAATAGAAAAAAAACTATTTGCTGCCAGTACATCATAATGGAGAAACAGTAGGATAGGAATGATTGAGCTCTTCTTTTCAGAAAGTGGTAATGGGAGCATTCTTCAGTCACTGTTCCATAGCAATTATGAAATCCTGCTGGGCAGGATTATCAAGACCCCCTGGCCTGGCAGAGCAGTTAGCTCATCTGGAAGCTCTATGCTCCAGGAGGTTTCTGTCTTACTAGCTTTATACTGAGTTCTGTCTTTTATAGGATGCAATTAAAAGTCAGTAGCCAACACAGACCAGCAGCTACAATTTTTCTACATTTTCTGTTGTACAACAGCTTTACACAGTCCGCCTTCCAAAGTACAACAGGTGAAAGTTTGATCATAAGTTTTCCACTGCATTACAAGGGTCAATGACTTTCCACATGTTAACAGGTGGATTCTTACTGCTCACAGCACGGCTGCCTTCACCACACAAATACAACTACAAATGTTTACAATGCATCTAAGTGAAAACTATCTACTGAGCTTTATCATGAAATATAAAAGATTTAAGTAAACAGAATAAAAAGAAGTCCCTGAAAGGGAAAACTGAAATTTATAAATGCCAATTTCTCCCAAGTATAGGTTTAATACAATTTAAATTCCAGCCCTCACATTCTAGCATGATTCTTTGAAACTCAATAAAGTGATTTAAAGCCTACCTGTTAGAAAGAAAGTATAAGAATGAACAAGAAAATGCATGAAAAAAGAAAAGAGGATACTTGCTACACAGAAACTTGTCCCTGAATGTTGATAGCATTATTCATAATAGCCAAAAGCTGAAAACAACTCAATTGTCCATCAACAGGTGAAAAGATGAACCAAATGTTTCATATCCACACAACAGAATATTATTCAGCCATGGAAAAAAAGAGTGAAATATTAATACATGCTACAATTTCAATGAACCTCAAAAACATTATGCTAAGTGAGAAAAATCAGACACAAAAAGTCACATTTTATATGACTCCTTCAGTATGATATATCCAGGATAGGCAAATCCATAGAGACGGAAAGCAGATTAGAGATTACCAGGGAGTGGGAGAAAGGGGAAATGGAGTGTGATTAATGGGTATAGGGCATTTTAAGGGATGGTAAATATTTTGAAACTAGAAAGATCTGGTAGTTGCATAATATGAATACACTATATACCACTGAATTATACATTAAGATGGCTAATTACAGGTTATGTAAATTTCACCTCAATAAAAATAAACGAAGACAAAAGAAATGAATATGGGGCTGGGCACAGTGGCTCATGCCTGCAGTCCCAGCACTTTGGGAGGCTGAGGCGGGTGGATCACGAGGTCAAGAGATCGAGACCATCCTGGCCAACATGGTGAAACCCCGTCTCTACTAAAAATTCAAAAATTAGCTCGGTGTGGTGGCATGCTCCTGTTGTCCCAGCTACTCAGGAGGCTGAGGCAGGAGAATTGTTTGAACCTGGAGGGTGGAGGTTGCAGTGAGCTGAGATCACGCCACTGCACTCCACCTGGCGACAGAGTGAGACTCTGGAAAAAAAAAAATGGAAATGAATATAGAGGATAAACAATATCATTTTTAAGGACATGAAGCAGAATTGGCAAACATCACTTATGTTGCTATATCATTGGCTAAAACGTTGAGATATGACTACATCTAAGCTCAAGAGAAGTTGGGAGATGCAGTCCCTAGCAGAATGGCTACAAATACAACCAAAATATATTGCCAAAGTATTGTTCTGTGGTATTACATAAAGAAAGAAAGAAAATTATGCAAGGAGATAATATCCCATCATTTGTCTTTGTAACTTGCTAAAAGCAACAAGGAACAATGAATACACATGAACGTTTTGGCTATTTCCCGTTACTTCCTTAGATCTGTACACATCCTAGGCATATGTTCTGCCTTCCAGGTGAATGCTGGCAAGAGTTTTACTCAATGTTTTTTTCACAGTAAACATTTCTGGCTTTCAGTGTCTGTCTCGTCGTTTCCTGTTACCTGACTGTTGAATCAACACCAGATAGTTTATTTTGTGTCATGGCAGTGCCTCAATTCTGATATTGATCAGTGAGTATAAAGGCTAAGACATGGCATCAATGAGACTCACACATCATGATTTAAATGGGATAATATTTTCCTCTCTCTTTTGCAGGAGAGCCTGGGGTCGGGCAGGGTTTACTCATTTGGTCATCTAGTGACCTAAGATGAAAACTCAACGTGCATCTTTCACCACTGGGTCTAAGCAGCTGCTCCAGCTTTCCTAATTCCAGGGGTTGAATTCACTGACACCATGTCTGTGTGTCAGTCAATGAGGACAGGGAAAACAGGCGTGAAGAGGCACCTTCGTGTTCAAGGACCCAAGGCAAAACTGGTACCTGTACCTTCTGCTCCAAAGCATTGGCTGAGACCTAGTCACATGGTCATAATTATCAGGGACAGAAGCTGAAAAATGATAGTAGTAGCATCACCACATGACCACCAGAATAGTGAAAGGCATCAATTAATAAAGGAAAGAAAGCTATAATGGATATTAAAACACAGGAACAGTCTTTAATGTAGTATGAATGTAAAGTTTCTAGAAAAACAATGAAAAGGATAGAAAAAATATGCAACTTTCAACTGGTAGAGAGAAACAGTGGAATGACAGAAAATTACCATCAGTCTTGCTGACATCAAGAAAGGAAAAGAAGAGCAACATCGAAGAGCTCGGAAAAATGAAAAGTCCCAAATAATCATAAAAATAAATCTAAATATACCAGTAATTATAATTAACATAACTACACCAAAGCTTTAGCTTTAAAACAATGATTGAGAAACAGAGTGAAAAAAATCTCTTAAATGCCATTTAAAAGAGAAACAGTTAAGACATCAAAATTGAAAAGAGTTGAAGGTAAAGGGTAAAGAATAATAGAGCACGTAAGTATTAAACAAATAGCAAGCTAATTTACCTATGTTAATAGCAGCCTAACAAAACTTTAAGGCAAACAGTTTTAATAGAAATAAAACTCCGACAGCTTCAAAATAACAAAAGCTTAATTCACTGGGAAGATATTTAAAAGTTAAATTTGTATGAATCTAACAATTTAGCTTCAAAATATATACAAAAGCAAATATTGAAGGAACTACAAAGAGAATCGTCAAAGCTATCATTTCAGGCTACCCTCTTGGTAATTGATAGATCAAGGAAACAAAATCCAGTGATGATTCAGGTTTTGACCAACATAATTAGCATGCTTAGTTTAATGGACTTAGGAAAAATTTCATGATTTCGTGAAAAAGCCAAGTCACTGAAGAATAACAGTGTCATCACATGCATAACATTATAAGAAGCTCAAAAACTTGCAAACCCAGCATACAAAAAAGGGATTTAGAAATTCAAGTATATGTGCTAATACTATAAAGAAAATTTAAAAAAATTAAAAGAAAGAAGTTTTAATTTTAGGTTGTATCTACTTATTTTCCACCATGAAAAATGGAGTCATTTGCAAGTCTCCAGACATTAATGTTCTATTCTATAAGCGCATGTGTGAGAGAGACTGGACCTTTCTGTCTTGT
This sequence comes from Chlorocebus sabaeus, assembly GCF_047675955.1. Classification (NCBI taxonomy): domain Eukaryota; kingdom Metazoa; phylum Chordata; class Mammalia; order Primates; family Cercopithecidae; genus Chlorocebus; species Chlorocebus sabaeus. Next base: position 14,754,113 of record NC_132932.1, on the reverse strand, counting down.
ATAGCAGTAGGCTTTACCAAATTTTAAGAAAATAAAGCCACAAAATATTCCAAGACTAGTCTTCAGGTGGCTTGTATTTCTGTAGAATACCCAAGTGATTGGCGAATGTCAGCAAGTGGGTCATTGCTAATAGATTCTTGAACTCTTGCTCTGGGGCAGTGCCTTCTAGTCCCTATGCAAGGAAAATGAGAAAAGCCTCATCTCCAAAAGATGAAAATCTCAAGAAGAAATTTGGGTAAGATCAGCTTTCATGGCGTGTATGAATGCAAATTTATGAGTCTCAATGATAGTTCTCATGTGTGAAGAGTATTGTCTACACTGTGAAGGTGTCCCAACTCCACATGGCTTTGGATCTACTGGGAGCAGCAAACACCACGGCACTGGAAGTCTAAGGAAACTATGTCGTCCCAAGATGTGGTACCACTTACCAGTCTCCTGCCTAACATCAAATCCCTTTGCATATTCTTTAAAAAAACAACTGAAATAACTTTTTATATTCTTTACTAATAACCTAAGCATTGGTTAAGATCTAATCTGAAGTGTCTTTGCCATGTAGAGTCTCACTTTTACAAATTCGAAAAGACATTTTTTAAAAACATCTGATAAATTCTACTACACAGAATAAATTATTTGAATTTAAAAACATCATAAAGTCAAAAGACAAATGGCCAGTAGAAGAACTTGCAATTTATATCAAAGGCGAAAGGTTATTCTTTGTAATACATATAAACCTCCTAGAAATTGAGAGAAAAAGACCTACAGCCCATTAGGAACAATGGGTAACATATATGAATATATAAGTCACAAAGAAAGAGATGTACATGGCTCCTAAACACATAAAAAATGCTCAAGACAACTGATAATAAGAATAATGCAGGTTGGGCACGGCGACTCATGCCTGTAATCCCAGCATTTTGGAAGGCCGAGGCAGGTGGATCACCTGAGGTCAGGAGTTCAAGGCCAGCCCAGTCAACATGGCAAAACCCCGTCTCTACTAAAAGTACAAAAATTAGCTGGGCATGGTGGTGCATGCCTATAATCCCTGCTACTCAGGAGGCTGAGGCAGGAGAGTTGCTTGAACATGGAAGATGGAAGTTACAGTGAGCCGAGATTGTACCACTGCACTCCAGCCTGGGCAACAGAGTGAGACTCCATCTAAAAAAAAAAAAAAAAGTAAATTTTTAAAAAACCTGCCAAACCTGCCATTACCATATTCACCTGTCAGAATGCCATAATCCATTAAATCTGACAGCACACCCTGTTGGCAGGCCAGGGTGTACCACACATTGCTGAAAGGAGCACAGAGCAGTATTACACCATGGAGAATTTTCTCATTATCAATCACAATTAGCAAATGCATATCATCTTTGACTCAGAAATTTCACTTCTGAGGATTTTTCCTACAGATAAACCCATACACACATAGTTTAGTCCATACACATTTTTGTCATAGCAAATAATTAGAAAGAACCCAAGTCTCATCAAATAAGGTTTCTGTTCAGTGCTAACAAAATTTAATGTGAGTCACTTTATAATTTTTAGTTTTCTAGTGTCCATTTTTAAAAAGTGAGAAGACTCGGGTATAATCTACTTTAATAATATATTTTATTTAGCCCATATAGCAAAAGTCTTTTCATTTCAATTAGTCATCAATATAAACATTGTGAATGAGATATTTCGCATTCCATTTTCACATAATACAGTGTATTATACTCATAGCAAATCTCTATTAGCACTAGCCACATTTCCAGGATTCATAACTCCATATGACCAGGGGCAGCCCAGGCCTAGTTAATAAATACACGATTAATCTTAGGATGGGTCTCCCAGAGTGTGAAATCTGTGGGAAAAACTTAAGTGCAACTATCATCAGAAAGGTAATTCCAGGGAAGCAGCAGTGAGAAAAAAGTAAAGTTAGGCAAGAAAGAAGAAAGAGGAAAAGGAAGGAGCTTTATGAAGTCAGCACCACTTGGTGTTAAAGTGTCTGCAGGACACTGAATCCTGTGGGGATCTTCCAGTATCATGTACGTCAGGTCAGTTCCCGGTGGCCAGGGAAAGGAGGACCGGAGAGAAATCTATCCATAAGCTCCTGTCTCTCTCTGGGCAAAAGTTTGGCAAAAAATGTTGCAGAAGAGGTAGAGGCCCAGGGAAGTGCCTGGAATTAAAGCCACACCTCTACACTCTTCTGCAACATCCTGGGCTTCAGCTAAGCCAGAAGCCTGGTGCAGGAAGGGTCAGGAGAGGTGTTAGGGAAAGCACCTTTAGATTATGCCTTCATGAATTTCATTGGACGACAGTTACCAGTCACAGTAGTGAGACTAGGATTGGAAAAAGTGGACCAAGGCTCCAGAGACAAGTGAAACCAAGAGGATCAGAAGCGATTCATAAGAGATGTATGGCTCAACCGCCTCATGGAACGATCAGCAGCTGCAAAGGCAGGATGAGGAATGCTCCATCAATACTGACATAGAAACATCTCTCTAACACATACCGTCATGTGAAAAAAGCAAGGTGCCAAAGAGTGCATACAGTATGCTACACTTTGTGGATGAAAGACGAAGAATAAAAATCACCTTTGTATTAACTTATTTTTGTATGAAGAATTGCTGGAAGGCTGGACACAGTGGCTCACGCCTGTAATCCCAGCACTTTGGGAGGCCGAGGCGGGTGAATCATTTGAGATCAGGAGTTCGAGACCACCTTGGCCAACATGGCGAAACCACATCTCTACTAAAAATATAAAAAATCAGCTGGGCGTGGTGGCACATGCCTGTAATCCCAGCTACTCGGGAGGCTGAGGCAGGCGAATCGCTTGAACCTGGGAGGCAGAGGTTACAGTAAGTTGAGATCGTGCCACTGCACTCCAGCCTGGGTGAGACAGTGAGACCCTGTCTCAAAAAAAAAAAAAAAAAAAAAAGAAAAAAAAAAAAGAAATAAAAAAGAAGAAAAGAATTGCTGGAGAAAATCCAGGCACTAACAAAACTTGTTCCCTAAATGAAGAGTGAAATAGGACTGATGGAGAAAGTGGTGGGAGGACACCTCTTAGTGGATGCCTTTTTATATAATTTTGATTTTTATCTCTCGTGACTATATTTCATAATCAGATACAATACACCTTTCAGTAGAACTATGATAAAGACATCTGGATAAGGTGGTAAGATTAGTTATTCTCAAGCACCATCTTTTGATATGTTTAGTTTCATTCATAATGTATTCACAGTTTCAAACAGTTCTTATATATTCTCTCCTTCACTGAGATTTTATTTTCTTTTTCTTTTTTTTGAAACAACATCTCACTTCATCACCCAGGCTACAGTTCAGTGGTGTGACCTCAGCTCACTACAACTTCCGTTTCCCAGGTTCAAGCAATTCTCCTGCCTCAGCCTCCTGAGTAGCTGGGATTACAGGCACATGCCACCACGCCTGGCTAACATTTGTATTTTTAGTAGAGACGGGGTTTCACCATGTTGGCCAGGCTGGTCTCCAACTCCTGATGTCAAATGATCCACCGCCTTGGCTTCCCAAAATGCTGGCATTACAGGCATAACCCACTGGACCCAGCCCTGAGATTTTATTTTCCTTCCATCTCAGAATTGACTAGATTCAAACAGTTTAATAAAAAAGTTCAGGATCCAGGAAACAGTGAATTCTTATTCACTTGTTTGTGTTATTGTTAATTCTGCCTTGTTTTGTTTTAATCGAAAGGTAGTCAGGCTTGTTGAAGATTCTTCCACTATTATTGGACATTGACTGCTTTAGTGAAGAAGTATGAGGTCTCTACTTATGGCTAGCCAATTTTCCCAGCACCATTTATTAAATAGGGAATCCTTTCCCCATTTCTTGTTTTTGTCAGGTTATCAAAGATCAGATGGCTGTACATGTGTGGTATTATTTCTGTGGGCTCTGTTCTCTTCTATTGGTCTGTATCTCTGTTTTGGTACCAGTACCATGTTGTTTTGGTTACTGTAGCCTTGTAGTATAGCTTGAAGTCACTTTCCTTACTCCTTATACGAAAAGTAATTCAATATGGATTAGAGACTTAAATGTTAGACCTAAAACCATAAAAACCCTAGAAGAAAACCTAGGTAATACCATTCAGGACATAGGCATGGGCAAGGACTTCATATCTAAAACACTAAAAGCAATGGCAACAAAAGCCAACATTAACAAATGGGATCTAATTAAACTAAAGAGTTTCTGCACAGCAAAAGAAACTACCATCAGAGTGAACAGGCAACCTACAGAATGGGAGAAAGTTTTTGCAATCTACTCATCTGACAAAGGGCTAATATCCAGAACCTACAAAGAACTCAAACAAATTTACAAGAAAAAAACAAACAACCCCATCAAAAAGTGGGCAAAGGATATGAACAGACAGTTCTCAAAAGAAGACATTCATACAGCCAACAGACACATGAAAAAATGCTCATCATCACTGGCCATCAAAGAAATACAAATCAAAACCACAATGAGATACCATCTCACACCAGTTAGAATGGCAATCATTACAAAATCAGGAAACAACAGGTGCTGGAGAAGATGTGGAGAAATAGGAACACTTTTACACTGTTGGTGGGACTGTAAACTAGTTCAACCATTGTGGAAAACAGTATGGCGATTCCTCAAGGATCTAGAACTAGAAATACCATTTGACCCAACCATCTCATTACTGGGTATATACCCAAAGGATTATAAGTCATGCTGCTATAAAGACACATGCACAGGTATGTTTATTGCAGCACTATTCACAATAGCAAAGACTTGGAATCAACTCAAATGTCCATCAGTGACAGATTGGATTAAGAAAATGTGGCACATATACACCATGGAATACTATGCAGCCATAAAAAAGGATGAGCTCGTGTCCTTTGTATGGACATGGATACAGCTGGAAACCATTATTCTCAGCAAATATTGCAAGAACAGAAAACCAAACACCGCATGTTCTCACTCATAGGTGGGAACTGAACAATGAGATCACTTGGACACAGGAAGGGGAACATCACACACCAGGGCCTATTGTGGGGAGGGTGGGGGGCGAAGGATAGCATTAGGAGATATACCTAATGTAAATGACGAGTTAATGGATGCAGTCCACCAACATGGCACATGTATACATATGAAACAAACCTGCGTGTTCTGCACATGCACCCTAGAACTTAAAGTATAATAATAATAATAATAATAAAAAAGAAGGCACCTGAAGAAACAAACAAACAAACAAAAAGAAGTATGAGGTCAACCTGAATTTTTTTCTCCTTGATGTGATGGAATTTTTCTACCTGGTTGACTGTAAGATTTATTGTTTTATCCTTGAAGTTCAGCAACTTCAAGAAGCTATGTCTTGGCATTTATCTTTCTATATCAATTGTTCTTGGGTAAGGGCATGCCCTTTTGATTGACAGATTCAATCATGTCTCATACTTTGTGCTTTGTGGCTGTACATATGTTCTTGTTTCATTGGTGTCAAAAATACTTATTTTATATTTTTTGTTCCCTATTGTATTCAGTGGATTTTTTTCCTCAACATTTATTATGGAAATTTTCATGCATACAGTAAGGTTGAAAGAATTTTACAGTGAGGAATTATTTATGTACTGCCTGGACTCCATAATTAACATTTTATAATATTTGCTTTATTATATATCTATCCATCTAGCCATCCTTCTATGCATCTTTAGTAGATCTTATTTTATTGATGCATTTCAAAGAAATGATGCCATTACATTTCTCAATAAATATTTCAGCATGCATTTCACAAATTAGAATATTTTTACATTTGCAATAAAATTAACAAACAACAAATATAAAAGTCTTAATTCCATGATTTTCACAAATGCATTGATGTAAGTAACCAGATCCCTTAGTAAGATAGAAAATGCTACAATTGCCTGAAAATTTCCCTCATGTACATTTTCAGTTAATACTTAGCTCTAGCCCTTCCCCTGACAGGCAATCACTGGTCTACTATTTTTTTTTTTTCCCACCATGGATTAGTTTTGCCTATTTTAGAACTTTGTGTAAAGGGAACCACAAAGTATGTGCCTCTGTTTTGTAAAGTTTCTTTCATTCGGCATGTTTTGAGATTCATCTATGACATTGTAGGTGTTGATAATTTGTTCCTTTTTGTTGCTGTATGGTATTCCGTTGCATAAATACCTGATGCATTTTTTAATTCATTCCCCTGTGGATGTACAAGTCGGGCTAATTCCAGTTTGGAGCTGTTATGAATAAAATTGCTATGAATAGTTTTGACATGTCTTTTTGTAGAATGCCTGGGTTGAATGGTGGTATATGTTTAGCTTAATAAGAAGCTGCTTCAACATTTTCCTAAAGTCTATTATTTCACACTGCTATCAACAGCAAATGAAAGTTCCAGCCTCTCCACATCTTTGCTTATATCTGATGTTGTTAGTTATTTTAATTTTAGCAGCTCTGATGAATGTTGAGTGGCATTTTATCATGGTTTTAATTTGCATTTTTCTGATGAGCAATGTTGACTAAGTTGTTTCAGATGTTTGTTGGCCATTTGTATGCCTTCCTTTGTGAAATGCTTGTTAAAATCTTAGGGCCATTTTTAGTCAATTGTTTGACATTTTATTATCTTGGCTTATAGTCTTTTGTAAGATACATGTATTGTGGATATTTTCTCTCATTAATTTTCTTAATCAAATCTTTTTGATGAGCAAGTTTAATTTTGATGAAGTCTAATTTATTAAATTTTTTCTTTTAAAATTATTGCTTTCTTTGTCCTAAGAAACCTTTGCGTACCCCTGAGTCATAAAGGTATTTCCCCATATTTTCTACAAGTATTATAGTTTAGATTTACATTTAGGTTTCTGATGCATCACAAGTTAATTCTGATGTATGCATGAGATAGGAGTTGAGATTAATTTGTTTTCCATAGGGATATCAGTTATTTTACCACCATTTACTGAAAAGTTTTTTTATTCCCCCTGCATTGGATTGCTTTGGTGCTTTCGCCAAAAATCAAATGATTGTATCAGTTGTATTAGTGCAGGTCTCTTTCTCAGTTACACTTTCTGTTTCACTGACTTATCTGTCAAACTTTATGATACTGTCTTAATTACTGTGGCTTTATAGTAAGCCTTAAAGTTAGGTAGGTTAAGTACTCCAAATTTGTTCTTCAAATAGACATTGTAACTATACTTAGTCTTGCAATCCATGAGCATAGCATATCTCTTCATTTTTTAGTCTTTTAAAATTTCTCTCAGTAATGTTTTCTGGTTTACAGTGTAGAGGTCTTACTGATGGCTTGTTAAATTTTGCCTAAGTATTTCATGCTTTTTGACAGTATTGTAATGAAATTTTTAAAATTTCATTTTCCAATTATTTGCCACTAGTATATAAATATACCACTGGACTTGGTGATTAACTTTGTATCCTGCAACCTTGTTAAATTAACTTATTAATTCTTAAGTCTTTTATTCATGTAATTAAATTTATCAATCTTTTTCTTTCTTTTTTTTTTGGTTTTATATGGAAAATCACAGTTTTATTAAGCTTTTTATATTTTAGGGTTTTTTAAAATTTGTTTGTTTGCCTTTGGCAAACCCTTGGTTGACGCTTTGAATCAACACGCAAACTTATCTGATGTTCTTAACTAAACTTACCAGTTGCTAATATATTATCTGACAGTAAATTAAACTAATGCATTTGATGAAAGCAGTCAATAAAAATGTCCACTAGTTTGTATATGTAGACATTTAACTCTTGGTGTGTTAGGGCCAAGATTCCAGGTTAAAATACCCTGAAAAGTGGAATTTCATATTCATTTATTTGTCTGGGTTGATTTTTAAAAAAATTATTATTATACTTTAAGTTCTAGGGTACATGTGCATAACGTGCAGGTTTGTTACATATGTATACTCGTGCCATGTTGCTGTGCTGCACCCATCATCAATCTTTTTCTTAATGATTCCTCAAGCTTATGTGTTGCTCATAAAGTTCTGTGTTATCCCAAGACTAGGAAAATACGTTATCACTTAAAAATATATTTTAACATCTTACATTTAGATTTTCATTCTATCTGGTATTTAGTTAAAAGTATGGTAAAGTAAGAACCTAGTCTTATGCCAGTCTAATAATTGGCATAGTTAATTGTTTCAGCACCATTTATTCAATAAGTTATCCATCTTTGAATTGGGTTTAAATAGCCATCTTTATCTTATACTAAATTACAAAGCAGATATGGGTCTGCTTCTAAAGTTTAGAGTTTGGTCTAAAGAAGTTTTTACCAATAATAAGATAGTTTTATTAATTATGATAGTTTATTTTTTAAAAATGTATTGGCTAATTCTGCACATTGACTCTTTCAGATAAACTATAGAATTAAGTTTCATGAAATACCCCATTGGAATTCTTATTGGAATTGCACTTAATATACAGGTTCATTTGAGATAACTGTATGCTTTTGAATGTTAAATATTCTCTCCAAAAATATAATTTACATTTCTCTTTTTTAGATGTTGTTTTATGACTTCAGCAGAACTTTATAATTTTCTTCACATAGGTCTATAATATTTTCCTCTAGCTTTTCATAAGTATTTTATAGTTGGTATCATCATGGAATCTTTTTATATTACATTTTCCAAATAATTGTTGGAAAACGATTTTTCATAATTTCTGTCTTCATTGATTTTACAATACAACTGAATGTAACTGAATTAAAATTAATAAAATATAATAAAATTTTTGAATAGGCTCCTCAGATAATTTCATAGATGAAGGAAGAGAGTCTACCAGATACCAATAAATTTTCTTGTATTCAAAGAACAGTCTTTATGAAGCAGCTTGAGATTCACCTGCATTTGTATCTGCAGTTGAATAACATCCTGATATACACTAAGACTTGTGAACTTAAAAGATTTCTTTTTCCTTAAAAGCTCAGGGATCTAAAACAACTGTGTTTTCTCTATTACTTGTGTTCTTATCAAGAGAAAACAATGAACAACAATTGTTTCATTTTGGCTTATGCACTCTCATCCTTACATTACTTTTGTGACTCTGTCCTGAAGATTATAAGTTGCGTCCACCAGTTTATCAGACCTGAAGGATATTAAGCTTCTCCCGATACACCCTTACTCCATTTTTAGAAGTAGCAACTTCATGTGGAGGAGTGAACAACATAAGAGTTTAGAAAAATCCCAGTGAGTATGTTGATCAGATCCCTTCTTGGGCACAAAGAAACAATGCTGAATTTTAAATACTATGTCCAAATTATAGAATGGTTAAATTTCTCCATTTCATATTAAGCCAAATACATTTTTTCCAGTGCTATCAAAAGGATGAATAGACAGGGAAATATCCCACCTGTGCTCCTTTAAAAAAAATGCACAACCACATTTGAATCCAGAAATACCACCCAATTTTCTAAAGCATCTCACCAGGCAGCATTTTAGCCCTCATAAAACTCAATATAATAAGGCTAAATGGAATGTAGATGTCAGGGGAAAATGCTCCGCCACTTCCTGCAGCCATTCAGCCATTCAGGTATTTGTAAGACCTTTCCCCAAACCTTCCTAATGTGTCCTAAGCATTCATCTATTCGGTGGGAAGCTCTTGAACCCAACAGCCCAAAGTGGGTTAAAAAAAAAAAAAAAAAAAAAAAAAAACTCATGAAGCTTTTCTGTGGCAGAAAAAGCAGATAATGTAGCTCACAATGATTGCCACTCATTGCTTTCCTTATCCTGGGAGTGAGGGCTGCCCTAGTTCCAAACTGTATGGTCAAAGTCAGACACAGATTTTAAATTTTTTTCTTGATTTAATATCCTGTAAAAATTCTCAGCCGGACATTTGTCTTTCTCTTTCATGTGTTATTCAGGGTTTATCAATATCATCATGAATGATGACCAATTATTATAGACATAATTTTTGAGTTATTTGATTAAGACCTTTAATTTTTTAGTACAATTTTCTAACATTCCTACTCACTAATGAGCCACCAGGTTAGCTCAACCTCCTGTTAATGGACCTGCAGTCATTGTCATATGTACCGTGGACTGTGGTGTTTTGCTTTCAATGTTTAACTGTGGCTCCCTTGATTTGTAACTGAAACCTAAAGAAATTCACTTTGTTCTCACTTATAAGTGAGAGTTAAATGATGAAAACTCATAAACAGACACTGGTGTCTACTTGAGGGTGGAGGGTGAGAGGAGGGAGAGGAACAGAAAAAATAACTATTGGGTACTAGGCTTAATACCTGGGTGATGAAATGCTTTGTAAAACAAACCCCCATGACCATGAGTTTACCTATATAACAAACTTTACATGTACCTCCAAACCTAAAATAAAAGTTAGACAAATAAATAAAATCATTATGACATAAAGACATTTTTCAATTACCATTTTAAAAAACAACTCATTATTAAAAATGAAAAGGCTGGTTGTTGGCAGAATTTCAAAATGATTTTTATGAAATATATTAATATGGATAAATAAATTCATCTTCTCAAAAAGAAGAAATGCATTCTGTATATATGTATTTCACCCTTACTATGTGTGAGGCAGTCACCCTGTATTCAGGAAGCCCATTCTAGTGGGGCCTGTGATCAGGTCAAAAGTGAATTATAGCACAATGAGGTAAGTGCTGCAGTGAAGGATGGTTTTCCTTGGAAATAGAATAAGTTTCAACTTACCAGTCCTGAGGGCTTACAGAGGGTTTCCTGGAGGAAGTTATCACCTGGATGAGGCCTGAAGATTAGCACTGAAACCTTGGAGGGGTAGGAGTTGAGAAAAGCAGAGAGAAGGGAATGTGAGCAGACCCAGATGGAGACAAGAGCTTGCCTGGCACACATGGGGATAATCATGAAGGCCCCAGGATGGAGCAAATAGACATGAGGCTGCAGAAGTATGTATGAGCTAGATCATGGAGTGCTTAGACAACACATGTCAAGGAATTCCTACCTTGAAGATAATGGGGAGGTACTAAAAGGTTTTATGCAGAGGAACAAATTTGGATTTCAGATCACTCTGGCTACAGCATGGAGAATGAATAGGCTAAGGGCTAATTAGGAAGCAGTATTCCAGTATTCTCAGATAGAGAGAGATGGTGATTTAGTAAAAGCTATGGTTCACAGGGATGATGAGCAGTGAATACTTTGAAAAATATGAAGAGGCAAAACTGACAGAAGTTGGGGAATATTGGCCATGGGGTAAGCTGGGAGAACTATCAAGGGTGACACCCATGTGTCTAGCTTTGTGGAGAAACGTTTTACTTAAGATCCCAGGGCAGATTTCTTAGAAGTAAAGCATTGTCTTCAGAGTCAGACCTATATATGCTCTCAGCTCTGCCATTTGCTGGGACTGTGTGTGCACATACTTTAAGTCATTCACTCCAGTAACCGTTTTTGTTGTCTTTCAATTTTTCTTATTCTACCCCTTTGCTTTCTATTCTACCAGCTTTCTTTAGATGACAAATTATTGAACTGTATGAAAGGATGGAGTTTTGGATTCTCCCCTGAATGAGACCTGGTTAATCATTGTGTAGGCAAGTCTGTCCCTGCCTAATGCTTGGACTGGGTTCAGGGAATGCAAAACCTCATGGTCTCTCTAGACTATCGACTTCCCTCTTTACTGAATGGAGAGATGGGGAAGGTTTTACTACTGTTAGAGTAGCTCTGAGCCTGCTTTGAAGGATTCTTTTCTCATTCCTCTTACGTACAACTTGTTGTGGACATTATACAAAAACAAGATGGACTTTCACCCAAAATTTGGTTCAGATGTTAATACTGATGATACCACACATGCATTAAGAGGGGATAGAAAAGCTTATTACTTACATAATGAGCCTCTGGGGAGAGCCTGCCTCTCAAGTTGGGTTAAAAATGGCTTTGAGAAAACAGGGAAAGGAAACAGGCTTGGGATTTTTACTGTGGTTAGGGCATAGGGCTACAGTGAGGGGTCTCACTTCAAGAAGAGGCTTGCATGCTTTTTTGAAACTCCCACAGGTACCAAAGAAGGGAGCACTCAGGCTTTCTTATCAGCTTCCCAAGATGTGGAGCAGAAGAGGAAGAGGGAGGTGTAAGGCTTAAGAGTTGTCAGTAAGCAACAACACAGGGAGTCAGACTTATCCCATGAATTTACACCCCTGAGTTGTAATCTTTCAGTTGTCTAGCACAGTTCCACTTTAGAAAAATGGCTTTCAACACCCACAAAGTAGTTCTTGTTTCCAAAATCAAAGTTTTTCTCTTTTCTCTAAGATTACTCCAGTGGTTTTTGTAACTCCTTAATACCTAGTTATTATGTTCCTGGGGCTACCTAAGACTCCAGCCAAGATTGCAAAGACAAGAACCAGCCGTAGACATGCAGACAGTACCCAAAGGAGGCCCCAGAACTGACTCTGATGCCCACTTCCTGACTGTGGATAAGAAGGAGCATATCAGTCAGAGAATAAGTGCCAGCCTATTAGTTTGGCAAAAGGTGAGCCATACAAAGAAATTACTGGAGCCTCCATATCACTTTACCGTTAAGTGTCTAATCTCTGATCTCTTTCCATGACTACATCCAGAGGGCAACTGCTGGACCAGGAAGGAAGACTCTGCCACAATGATGGGAAAAACGAATATTGAGAGCAGCAAGGGCAGGTAGAGGGGCAAACAAGGCAGCATCCACAAAGTAACCAAGTGAAGCACTGTGGCCAACCCTCCTCCCGGCTGACACGTGCAGTATTCCAATCATAACAAAAATGCTTTGGGCCAAGTGTAATAAATCTGCTCTTAAGTAGCAGGTAACTGAGTTTGCTGTTTTTGCTTTTAGGACTTGATATTGGGCAACAGTTTAAAAAAATTCAGATGTTTTTGAAAAGAGGCTTTGATGTGCCCCTTCCCCCTGGACTCTGCATGTACTGCAAATGCAGGTGGGAGATGGAAGGGTGGAGGGTGGAGGGGAGCAGGGTTCAGCCCAGCCCTGGGCAGCCACTGTGGATGCTGCTCCACTTCACAAGTTACAAGCAAGGCTCTTGACCTAACTCTGACTGCAGATAATGGGTGAAGTCTGAGACAAAGTGGAACAAAGGCAGCTGGATGGCTACTTTTCAGGTGATTTCTCTTAGGACAGGAGGGATTCTTTTCAAAGAAAAAGGTTGGAAAACTGTTACCATGGAAACTCTCCAAGTTCTGAAGTGATATTATCAGTAAAGCTCTGGAGAGCAGACTGAAGGTGGTGGGTGTAGTACCCATGAATGGATACATTCTACAAGTTGGGCTTTTTCTTTCTCTTTTAATATTAAGTCTGAATGTTAAGAAAAAAAGAAGGTGATAAAAGTAAAAAGAAAGGCAAGGAAGAAAGGAAAAGAGGGAGAGAGGAAGGGAAGGAGAGAAAGAAAACAACAGGAAACAAAATAATGTAAGAAGGAGGGAGGGAGAGAAGGAGGGAGGGAAGGAAGGAAGGAAGGAAGGAAGGCAGGCAGGCAGGAAGGAAAGAAATTCAAACTAAATTTATTTCAAGAAAATATCCTTGGTAGCAAGAAAGAGCTGCCTATGGAACTGCCGCTGAGAGAGGGAGGTTAGATTCTGTATGATTTTGATGTTTATGCTTTATTAAGGGTGATAGAAGAGTTCATTCAGTGACTGGATTTCTCCCACTTATTACCATATCTATAACGTTGATTGTTATAAGACGTACTTACCTTGAAATCATCGAGTTATTATTGGTTTAACACAAAGCTCATACTATGTCGTCTGTAATGGCATGCTATTCACAGCATTATGAAATATAATGATTAACATGTGCTTGATATCAATAATGAAGCTAGCATAGGCTAATTCTACTTTTAAGACGGTGCAACTTAATCTATTCTGATTGGTAAAACAATATACTTGGGAGCAGAATTTACAAAATACTTAGAAATAGTTGCATTAATTATTTTATATCATAAACCTGTCAAGTAGGTTATTAACTCAACTCCCTTGCTCCATCCCTTTGGCATACTTGCCTGGTAAAACCCCACTTAAGTTTAACCCAAATCCCTGTCTACTATGCACAGGCTGAATGTGGTTTGAGAAGCACACACACCCAGGCTGACTGGCCACACTTTAGTTTATGACTTTACTGAGCTCCCATCACTGCCAAGAGACCCTTACACAATTCTTGTAACATTCTTCTATCCTCCTAGGTGACAACTCACCTCTCTTTTTTTCCTTAAACCTTCAATATCCCCTCCTCATCCTCAGTATCAACATGTGGCTCACTCTCATTTTGCTGAAAAAATACAATTCGTAAGAAGAGTATTTCCTCATTCTCCTACCCCAATCTCCTAACCCATCTTTATGTGTAATGATGTCCTCTGGTTCCCTGCCCATGATGATGAATTATATCCATACTGCTGTGTAGGACCAATCCTTCCATATGTAACTGGATCCCATTCCCCAGAACTCTCATAGCCATTAGTTCTGCCGTCAGTCTTGCTCTCTCTATTCTACATTATCAAATTTTTTCTTTCTCCTAGATCATCTTCAATAACATAAAAATAGCTGTGTTACCTTCATGATTAAAACAAAAAGACAAACACAAACTTTTCTTGACTCCTCTAACCCCCACCTCACTTTGTGCCTTTGTAGCAAAATTCCTTAGAAACACTCTCTCGGATCAGCTCCATTAATGGTTTTGCCCTCATCATTGCAGAGAAACAGCTTTCACAGTAGTCATCAATGAAATCCACATTGCCAAATCCCACAGTCAATCTTCAGTCTTCTGGTTACCTGACTAACTAGCAACATATTGCAATATCTCCTTCCTCAAACACTTTCTTTCCTTGGCCTCTGAGACATTAATCCCCTGATTTTTCTTCTACTTCACTTTGTTTCCCTTTCAGGCTACTTTGTTGACTCGTGTTCTTATTTTCAGGCTTCAAACATAGGACCTGACTTATTCCTCTCATGGCTACTCTAATGACTTGTAAATTTCTATCTCTAGCCAACACCTCTCTCCTGAACTCCAGACTTGTGTATCCAACCTTCTATGTAGCATTTCCATTTGGATGTCTAATAGACATCTCCAAATACAGTCCTTACCTTCTCCCCTGTCCACACTAACCCTCCCCTCTTCCAGTATTTCCCATGCAGTAAATGATGCTACCATGCACCCAGTTACTCAAGTCATAGTGTTTGCAATCAGTTTTGAATACTCTCATCTCGCATTTTAAATGCAAGCTCTTATCAAATTCTGTTGCTTCTACCTTCAAAATATATCCATAATCCAACCACTCTTCAACTCCTACACTGCTCTCAGGCTCCTTCAAACAACCACCATCATGTCTTGCCTTTATTAATAATCTCTCATCTGGTCTCCATACTTCTACTCTTACAAGGCCATAGTCTCTTGACACAGTAGTCAGAGGACTTCTTTTAAAATAAAGCCGGGTCATTTTCATGATGAAAACCCTCTGGTGGTGTCTGATCTTACCAGCAATAGAATCTAAATTGCAGTCGTCCCTTATAAGATTCTACATGATCTGGCTCCTCTCTACCTACCACTGATTTCCTCACTCACTGTTCTCCATGCACACTGGCCTCACTGTAATTCTTTGACAAGACCAACCATGCTCACAATTCTAGGCTGTTGCATTGGCCAGGGCTCTTTTCCCCTAGATACTTACAGGGTTTATGCTCTCGTTTCATTGAGGGCTTTATTCAAATGTTTCTTTCTAACAGAGACTTTATCTGACCACCATATGTAAATTATTCCAATCCATTCTTTATCCTGCCTTACCTTTTTTCACTGTGCTAACTTATGTTGTGCCCTATATGTATTTGTTTCTCCCTTTCTCATCTGTCACTAGACTGTAAAATCCACAAGAGTCTGCTTCTTTTTTACATCGCTGTATGTTTTTCACATAGTAGACCTTTCATAAATACTTGTCAAATGGGCTAATGAAGGAATGACTCAGATATTATGTTGGGATCTTCCATTCACTGGGTATCTCAGTTATTGTTGTGATTCTAATCCCATTCTGGGGTTACAGGATTCTCAGCCTTATGCTGTGCCAGAAAATGAAGGATCAGGTCGTTGGTGGTTAACATACTGATATGTGATGCTGTTGCTGGCATTGCTTCTAACTCCCATCTATCTGCTTCCCGCACCTCACAAATATTCTGCACAGAAGACATGAACCCAAGACTCAACATTTGCAAGGACCATCCTTTTTGGATATTGCATTGTAGCTAGACTAATCTCTACCAGCATTGCCTGCCTTCTTTCCATTCCTATAGGAAGATCAAACCTTCTTAGGAGAAGCCATACCCAGCTCACCACTCAAAGAATTTCCATCCCACTTCTCTATGGAATTGTCAAGAAAACCTTCTCACCGAAGCTGGGGAAGTAAGGTTGTCCTTTCCTCCTAGCTGTGGGCATGTCTCACTGATGCCAGAGTTTGGAGGAGAGAGGACCAGTAGAAGAAATCAGAGATATAGGAGAATGTAGCTAGAGCTTTAGTAGAGAGCTTCCTTCCTTTCCTATAAGAAATGAATATTTTCAGAAATGTATAATGGAGACACTGAGGTTGTTCTGAAGCTCCCAGGAAAACATAAAAATAATAGTACTGTAAATGAGCTAATTCTAATAAAGGAATTGTTATTTGCCTGAAAAAAAGAATATCTTGTTGGGTTGCTCTCACTACAGTCAAAGCAGGGAATATTTTATATGATATTAATCTCTGAGGCTCCAGAGAGTTTATAGATGACACTAAACATCAAAGCAGTGTTATCGCTTAGTTTTTCATGGCCAAGACATGCATCTCCTAAGCTTGATGGCATTTTGCGGTGGAAGTCATCTGAAAAATTTCTAGTCTGCCTCCCTGGGACAACTCTTTATCAATTGCTCTTAGAATGCACTTCTAAGAGCTGAATCAGTCCAGTTCTTGGCAAAAGTTGGAATGCAACCCTTAACAATTCATTTGTGATAACAATTGGGAATAGAAGAAAGGAGTTGAGTGGCAGTTGTTTTCAGGACCACAACATAAACTCTTCGGTGAGTACAAAAAATAGCTTTAATTTCTCCTCTTTCAGGAGAAAAGACATGGTTAGAACATCAAAGATGTTGGAATTAGGAAGACATTGATCCAATTAATTTTGCAGCCACTTGTTATATCTTCTTGGGTAAGTTTCCTGACCCTTCTGAACATCCATGTTCTCATCTATAATATGGAATTAATAATGTAGTCTACATAATGGCGTTATTATCAGATTGAAGTGAGATCATTAAAGTGCTGACGACAGAGCCTGTCATGTAGCTCATATTCAAAGGCTAGTTATATGCACTATCAGCTATTGCCACAATGATGCTGCATCACAAACCACCTCCAAACTCAGAGGCTTACGATGACTCTCATATATTCTTTTGTTTAAAAGTCTGCAGGTTGATTTTATTATTACACTATGGATTTAAATGAACAGCTCTGCTCCAACCTGTAGGTCAGCTGGACTTGGCTCCAGCTGCTGGTTGGGTTCACTTTTGTTCCATGAGTGTTTACTCCAGGGCCAAGGTTAAGAAACAATAGCTATCTGAGTCATACTCTTCTCATAGTGGGTCACCAGAGAACCAAGAAAGCCGAAAGACACCAGCACATTCGAGGTTTCAGCGCGCATCATCTCCGCTAATAGGTACTGGTCAAAGCAAGTTACATGGCAACCCCAACATCAATAGAGTGGGTTAATTCACCCACAGCAGGATGGGGAAGGAAGTGCACATTTGCTGAACAATAATGTCAACTACCCCACTATAATAATAATGATGATAATGATTGCCAAGTAGAAAAATAATCATTGATTCTTTCTGCTGATTTTGTTTGACTGCCAATTAATTCTCTGCTAGTGATTGTCTTAGCTATTTTCCCAAGCAATGTTAAGTTTTTCCCAACCATATGTGACTTCGATGTGTGGTTTTAAAGAATGACTTTAAAGACAATGATCTGAGTCGTGCAAATCCTTTCCATCAGCTCGGGAATAGACAAATAGAGAACTAAATGAGTCACCAAATGCAACTCATTCCTTAATGTACACTGACTAACTCATTTATGGTGTTGGCACCACCTTGGACATCTCTGAGCCTTGGTTTTCCTTATTTGAAAATGAAAAGATGTTCTCTTAAGCTCCTCCTAATTTATTAAGTATTTTCCATAAATGAGAGAACTTTTTCTTTATACCCATGAGTATATTTTGTTTTATACTTGTCTTATGCATTTTAAGTAAAACAGACAAGCATTTAATGCAGTCAATTGACATTAATTTGAGGGGAAGCTAAGATTAAATGCCAAATTCAGTTCAGCCACAAAATAGCTCATGGACAATGGAAGTGATCCACAAAATGCATTCCTTGGCCCTTGCTGTGATGAATAGATGACTTGAAGAGGAAAGTTCAACCTAAAACCAGGAAAAACATCTTAGGTATTCCTTTCTAGAATTATAAAAGTAAAGCACACAGGGTGGAGGTAGGGGAGATGGATATAAAATACAAAGGAAAAAAGAAGGCGTTTGTCAGATGCTATTTGGCAATATAATCTTACTCTCTCTCATTTATTTAAGGATTTCGGGAAGGAAGAGAAGGCCCCTGAACCATCCATGGATGGCAGTTATCAAGTCTACAGAAACATCAAATGAAAGGTTATTTTACCAAGTTTTATCATCTCTACTCAAAAACTCTACTGGCAAGTAAATCAGAAGAAATGGGCTAAAGCTACAACATGAAAAATATAAGTTAAGCATGCAGGGAAGTTTCCTATCTTAGAGGGTTGGTACGTATTGTTAAATATCTTGAGGTTAGTTGACAGCTTTTCCTTCTAAATCTCTCTGTGGGGAGTGGTGAGGGAGGGAGAGAAATGACTGACGTTTATTGTTAAGAAGGAGCTGGAAGTCTCGTGCATGGTATCATATTAACATCACATAAACTCAGCCAGGGACATATTAAGAACCTTATATATTCAGAAAAGAATTCAGGATTGTTTGAGTTGGACACATTATCCCCCAAGGAAATGCTGTTAGGAAATGGTGGGATTGATCTTAAGCCTAGACTCTGATTTTCCACATTATCACATTTTGATTTTTAAGATACACACCTAGATTTGGACAGTTTTATTGGCTATCGGACAAGCAGGGAGATAGACAAAATTAATGCTCACAAAGTCCTTTTCAGCCCCAGACATCTGTGAGTCTATGATATACAACAAATTATTTCCTCTGCAAATCCAAACCATAGGCTACATAGTACAAATTTTTTCCTTGTTTTCAGCTGTCAGCTACTTGACTGCCCCTCACCGCCACTTTGCAAGTCTTGATTGCCAAGCATTTATTTTCTTTTTCCAGTTTGTCTGGAAGACAGAATGCCTCAGGAAGGGATTGTTGGGTTTTTCATATAAAGCACATGAAATATCTGTAATTATGGATTACATTTTTGTACCCAATATATGGCTGAAAGGAGTCCTGTGATAGAAACTTTTAGAAGATAATTGAATGTGTCAGCTGCATCAAGAAATTATGTACTTGCTTCACTTCGACAAACTGTAATAAATAGCCTATTGTCTGGAGAGTTTGCTTGGCATTTTCTTTTGCATTACAAAATTGTGCTAGTCCTTGTCACTGAATTTTTGGTTAACAACTCATGGAAACCCTTTGAACTAGAATTCATCTGTAGATACCAGTTACTGTGCATAGCTACCTGGAAAACAACAGATTTTAGTAATTCAACACTTCATTTCTACCATTACCCCAGACAAAAATATGTGTATTTTTTTTTACCAAATTTACTTGGTTAAAAGCAGGAAATGTCTTATGCTGAGTGGCAATTAGCATTTCTCCATCTGAATAATGAAGTGAGAGAAAAAGCATTTATTCTTTATTCTTTATGTTTCCAATTGTGTCTTTGCATAATTGGCTTGGAACAGAAGTATCTTATTAAAATGTACAATCAATAGCAGAAATAGGATTTCCAAGAAGAACAAAACAAAATATAGTTGATAACTTCCTATTAAACCTCAGCCTTATATCGTATGCCCTCACTAAGAAGAATTGAGCTTGTTTAAAAATAAATAAATCATAAATCATAAAAATCTAGTAGAAAATGTAAATAAATAGTGGTCAAATCTGTATATAAACTGGAGTGATCATTTGTTAAGCTCAAAAGGAGTAGAAGAAATAACAGAGAGGGAGATCAGTAGATTTTTCACGTACGATTTCTCTCAAAATTGCTTAACATGCAAATAAACCAGAGGAAATACTTGCTTCAAATAGGACAAAGGGTGGTATCCTTAATAGAAAAAGAACTCCTGCCAAAAGGTAATGAAAGCATTAAGTTCCCAATAAATAAAGGGGAAAGGAACGAAGACAATGAAATAGCGGCATATTAACGGCTAATAAACATTTGAACATTTTTCAACCTCACTCATTATCAACAAAATGGAAATTAGAATAACAATGAGATACTATTTTTAACATAACATATTAATAGAACTGTAAAAAATGCGAATATTCAATATCAGAGATTGAGTGCAGTGACACAGACACACTCAGCACAGCTGGAAGAAATATAAAGTGGCTCCAACCTTTAGGAAAGGAACGTGGCATGCTATTCAAGAGTCTTGAAAATATTCTTACCCTTACCTGGGAAATTCTCTTTCTGGGATTCTATTAATGGAAATTTATCTGAAATGAAGAAAGATTTTTCTGCCTAAAGACATTCATTTCAATGCTGTTTATAATATTAATATTTGGAAATAAATGAAGTTTCTAAAAATAAGAGTGATATTAAACAAGTGAGAATAAAAA
Source organism: Chlorocebus sabaeus (assembly GCF_047675955.1). Classification (NCBI taxonomy): domain Eukaryota; kingdom Metazoa; phylum Chordata; class Mammalia; order Primates; family Cercopithecidae; genus Chlorocebus; species Chlorocebus sabaeus. Next base: position 14,733,339 of record NC_132932.1, on the reverse strand, counting down.
TAATGTAGTCATTCAAAGATCTGTAAAACGTTTTGAATAATATCATAAAATGCCTAGATTTCAGTGTTAAATATAAAATTAGAGTATAAAATTTTATATGTAGAATAAGATCAAAGACGTAAAATACCTATAAAAATGACTGGAGTGAATAATAACAAAATGTTAAGAGTGGTTTTGTCTGGTGGGTAGGATTATGGGGAAGATGGCTGTGAAATTTATTTTCCAAGTGGAGGCAGTTGGGAGATTAAAAGGGGCCTGGATCAATGGTTATGAACTAAAATGCTCCAGTATATATGGTCACATTTCTCTCAAACTGACTTCAAATGAATTTTGTCTAAAATTATACTGCTGTAAATGATGAGTAAGTGGAAGAGCTCAGCCATTCATTTGAAGGTGGTCTGGGAGAAGTGTGGTCAGGAAACAGCTATGAGAAATAGATGAGGGAAGTGGAAAGATGGAATGTTGGAGAAACATTCTAGGCCAGAAGTAGGGACTAAGAAACATGATGTTTAAACATTTGCAGAAGTCCTAACCATCAGTAAGGAACTGATAAAGGTTCCGGCTATGTGATGAAATACTATGTGGTCTTTAAGAAGAATTAAGGAATATACATGTGCTGATCTGGAAAGATAACTACACTACAGTTTACAGGAAAATAAGCAAGTGGCTGACTGATATTTTTAATGGAGATTCCAATCTGGCCACCTGCTGGCTGGACAAGGCCTGAAGAAGTATTTATTGTGGCTGGCACCTTTCTTAACAAATTTGACTTTGTTGCCAACATTTAAAAACAAGGAATTGTCATACAACAATCTTGATTTCAACTTCTCTTGGAAAATCTGAAGCTTTAGTAAGCCAGCCTGTATTCCCATGGGCAGCAATTCCATGAGGTGTGGAAATCTGCCCCCTTTAGACATAGCTGTCTGCCTCAGTTTCCCCAGCCCCCACCACTCCATACCATCTCATGTTCAGTTTGCTTCCCTTTGTAACCCTTGATGCAGTACCTTATTCCATTTTCCTTAAACAGTAGATAAAACTCGTGCATATTTTTGTTGTTGTATCTGTAAAAGCAAAAGAAAAAAATCAGTTCACGAACAAGATCAAGTTGTTTACAATGGTTATTTCCAGTAGATAGGATTAGAAGACAGAGGCCTAGAGAGAAAAAAACTGAGCTCTTACTTTATATAAATATTATAAAGCATTAGCTTTAAAATAAATTTTAGTGTTTTTTTCGTGCCACATAAAAGATAAAAATAAAATTACATATTACCTGTGAAAAACATTAAAAAGGGGACCATATGTGGAAATTTGATAAGTAGAAATTGATATACATTAGAGAAAAATTATTGCATTATTTATTGTGCATATTTCATCTTAGGAAGTGAATTGCCAGATTAGACGACTCTTGTTCTATGTATTCATTGCAGGAACATGGATGGAGCTGGAGGCCATTATCCTTAGCAAACTAACATAGGAACAGAAAACTAAACACCACATGTTCTCCCTTACAAGTGGGAGCTAACTGGTGAGAACATGTGGACATATAGAGGGGAACAACACACACTGGGGTGTTTTGGAGGGTGGAGGGTGGGAGGAGGGAGAGGATCAGGAAAAACGGCTAATGGGTAGTAGGCGTAATACCTAGGTAATGAAATAATCTGTATAACAAGCCCCCATGAACAAGTTTACCTATGTAACGAACCTGCACTTAAATAAAAGTTAACAAATGTATACATATGAAGATAACAAGGAAGAAAGTAGAAGCTCCTTCAATGTTGTCCCTGTTCCCAGGATGGGAGCCACAGGGCAGACTGTGACTGATGGAACCCCAAAGGCTCCCCACCATGGTCAGTTTTACAAAGTTGTGAGTTCTCATCACTGGCATCATTTGAGCAGAGGCTGGGTGACTCCAGCACGGCTATTCTTAAAGAGAATGGAAGCCTGCCTGAGAGACACCAGCTCTGAGATCTGGAGTTCTCTGGAAGCTCAGTTCACACACAAACCTCAGCCCTTGCTTTTTTCTAGAACTGGAGCCCTGCCCTGGGGTCTAACCAGAGAGGACAAGAGAGCCCAGGGCAGGGGGACCCTGTTGGCATCAGCCACACCTGAGCAGGGCACAGGCAGGCAGGGAGGGGGACGTTGAAACCATATTCAAAACATTTCCTGATATTTGAGTATACTATTTTCAAAGTCATTTCATATACCTATATAATTTTTTACATTTATGGTTCTTATTAAAAACACATTTCCAGAACTCCAAAACCTCTCTTATTCACACTGCTAATCAGAACCTCCTTCTTCTCCCAAAGGAAACCAGTATTCTGACTTGTTATTCATTTGGCCTGCTTTTAAGTTCTTATAAATGGGATCATACAGTCTGTACTCTTTAACATTCCCCTTCCTTCACTCAACATTATGTTTGTGAGATTCACCCATATTGTTACTTTATAGCATTGAATTCTCACAGAAACAACAAAAGGTAGGTCAAAAAGGGTTCAGTAACTTGCCATGAAGATAAAGAAATAAACCCAAAAGGATGAAGTGACTTGTCCAGGATCACACGACCAGTAACTGGCCAAGCTGAGTACCTAGATCTCCAGACGTCACATCTAGGGTTTGTTCCTTTCATGTGTTAGTTCACCCCCCGAGAGGTGTGGCCTGCTGGGAACAGTATGGAAACCCAGGCCATTCATTTCTTGACTCTCCTACTTACCCTCTATGTGACTTGGCACAAGCCACTTACCTTCTCTGAAACTTGAGTGGCTCATTGGCAAAACAGGCCCCTGTCATCTGTGCTTCAATGGCGGTCTGCTAATGTTTGTTACATGAATGAACACATGTTTGTTAGGAGAAAATGAGATCATATGTGTAGAGTCTGGTGTGCTGCTTGTCACCTTTGCAGCAGTCGATAAACAGCCATGATAGCTGACACAGAAAAGAAAGTCTCATTTCAGGGGAAGCTTTCATGAAAGACTACATTTTAATGTATCAGTTGGAATACGTTAGGCTATCCGATGCTAGACGACAGAAAAGGAAGTGAAAAATCAATCATCGGGACTTTTCCAACGTCTGAATACTTGCTGTTGTGTGGATGCCCTGGATGACCCACTGCTTTCCCTGTGTCACCTGGAAGCATACACCTGGTGACAGCTCCTCTCACTGACCCTCTGAAGGCACCAAACATGTTTCTCAGACCCCCGTTTGTCCCTGGTTTTGGCGATATGTTAAAAAATGTCAGCATTTCAAAGCGAATTTCTGCCTGGGTTTTTGACGTGCATAGAGCACGAGTGAATTTGCAACAACCTCTGGGACAGCATAGCTTAGCTCAAACAGAATGTAAAAGCCATCCAGCTGGCAGGCTGAGCTGAGAAATCCACGTTCATCTAAGTTGGTTTGTGCCTAAATGCTCCCTGGGGTTTTACTTATTTTTCAACTGGCTCTCACTGTGCGAGTTCCGTCTTCTCAATGTTAAGTCACTGCACCATTAAAAGGATGTGATGTGACCGCAGCTAGCAGGCAGCATCAGTTGTTCTGTAATGGTCTGTAGGCATGGCACTAACTGTTGAGAATCTGTGGATGAATTTCTAAATATTGTGGCATTCTTATCCTTTAATGTATAATAGTTATCACTACAATTTGTTGAGCATGTAGTATGTGTCAGACTCTGTGGTAGCTGCTCCCTTGGTGTTTCATTTAATTTTTACAATAAAACCCTTGAGGTAGGGTTATTTTCATTCATCATCATTTTATGGTGAAAGAAATTGAGGCCCAGAAATGTTGAATCACTTTCTCAAGGTCAATCAATTTGTAAGTGGCTGAGCTGGGATTGGAGCCTAGCACCATCTGACTTCCAAGCTAATGCTCTTTCCTCTATTTTCTGAGTTGCAGCAGGAATGAGGAAGCTTTGATATAAAAGGTCTGGAATATGGGAATCAGGAAAGAAGATGGAATCTGACCTTCCTGGCATGTACGAGCCTATGGGAGTGAGCACCATGGCTTCCCAGAACATCCTGATGACTTAATATTAAAGAATACAGCCTGCCATGGCTAGTAAATGTTGCCATACCTGCCTAAAAGAAGGTCAAGTGTACTTGTATTGGCCTCAGCCTATGTCTGTACAACACAGGCTTCCTATGGGCAACCTGGAGAAAGAGAGGCAATTTTTTAGATTTTTTTCAATGAGCAAAACGAGGTGTTACCTGCTGGCATATCACAGTTCTTTATTTAGCATTGCTGTTCTGTTCTGCCAAAATAATTCAAATATAATTATTTAAATTATTTATTATCATTATATTCTCAAAATAATTCAAATATAATTATTTAATTTATATTACATAATTTATAAATAATTATTTAAATTATTTATTATCATTATTAAAATAATGATAATATCCAGCACTTTGGGCGGCTGAGGCAGGTGGATCTCTTAAGTACAGGAATTCAAGACCAGCCTAGACAACATGGAGAAACCCTGTCTCTGCAAAAAAAATACAAAAATTAGCCAGGCATGATGGCACTCACCTGTGCCACCTACTTGGGAGGCTGAGGTGGGAGGATCTCTTGAGGCCAGGAGTTCAAAGTTACAGTGAACTATGATTGTGCCACTGCATTCCAGCCTGGGCAACAGAGTGAGACCCTGTCTCAAAAATCAATCAATAAATAAAATAATGATGATTATATCAGCAAATCAACAAATTCACCCATAAGTAACCTCCAATAGTGTGTCCCAGACATGTGGAAGAGGGGGAGAAAATGTAAACACAGTGCTCCCTTGGAGGAATAAGGCCAGGCCCATGGTACTTCTGAAAGTGAGAGGTACATCTCTGGGCACTCTCCGCCTTGCTCATTCCCTTTTTTGTTTGGAGCCATTTGGGTATTTAAAGTAACCTGTGTCCAAACCAGGCACTTAATCCCTGAATTCCATCCTGTTTTTTATACCCACTCCTCCCATCATAAGTCTAAGTCACTTTCACCTCTGTCCAGGACTGCTTAAACCACCACATCAGGCTCCGTTTCCATCTTTACCCTTCAATAATTTATTCTCAAAGCAGCTAGAGTTTCCTTTCAAACACATAAACCACATCCTGTCTGGGCAGGTTTTATTTTCCAAAGATGACCACTTTTCCCACATGCTCTTACAGGGTAATACGGGGAGACCGCCATCAACAGCAGGGTCTGTGTTCCCTCCCCTGCCACTGGGCACCCTTTTGCAGTGGCCTCCGTGAGAAGAACACAGCAGACTTCCAGGACTGAGTTAGAAAACGCAATACAAGCTACCATTAGGCTCTCTCTCTCTTAGGATGCCTGTTTTGGAAACCCAGCCACCATGTTGTGAGGAAGTCAAGCAGCCCCATGGACGGGCTACGTGCAGCCCTGCTGAGGTGCCCATTAAAAGCCAGCATCACCCACTGGACATGTGAGTGAGTGAGGCTTCAGATGACTCCTGACCCCAACCTTTGAGCTGCCTCAGCTGCGCCAGTGAAGCAGAGACAAGCAGATTGTCAAGCCAAGTCCACACTGCAGATCTGTGAGCAAAACAGATGTCACTGGGTTAAGCCACTAACTTTAGGATTGGGTTATATGAAAAAGTAGGAAACTGAGACATCATCACTTCCTTGCTTAAAACCCTCCAATGGTTTTCCAATGTGGTGTGAGGAATCCAATGTCCTTACCTCCATTTAAAAAAATCGAAAATTGTGCCTAGATCCTTCTAGCCCCTGACTATCCCTCCTATCTCATCTTGCTCCACTCAGCCTTCTTCATTGTACCATAGCCGCAAGCTCCTTTCTCTCTGTTGAATCCACTGAGCTTGCTCCAACCTTGGGGCTTCTGTACTTTCTGTTCCTTCTGCCTGGGATGCTCTTCCCTGGATCTTGGTGTAACTGGATTCTTCTTATCAGTCTCAGTTTTCAGTTCAAACATCACCTGCTTTACTGGTTGCCAGGACTAGCCTCTGAGTTTATTTCAGTTTAGTGGTCATACATATAATATTAGGTAAGTCGGGGTCACATTTTTTCTTGTGAGCCATGTTCAGGTGCGGATATGCAGGCATGGAATGATGTTGGATTTAAACAGAGTTGGAACCTTATCAGGTGAATATGGTGGAAATGGAAGAGGTGCAGTGGCAGTTTTTCACTTTGCTCACATTCCAGATGTTTCTGATATCATTTTTGCCAGCTGTATTAGTCAGTATTTGTTGGTTATGCTGCAGTAACAAACCACCCAGAAGATCAGTGTCTTATTACAACCCAGGCTTATTTCTCACTCCTACCACATCTACCCCCAGTTTTCTGTAGTTCTACTTGAAGTCTTCATTTTGGGACCAGGCTGATGAAGTTGCTCTGTCTAGGACACACTTCTCATGGAAAAGGGGAAAAGGGTAATGGCAACATCATCCAATGGCTTCTCGTGGACATGGCATCCATTATTCATTGGCCAGAGCAGGCCACAGGGTCAGGTTGGGAGTCATCGGAGTGGCAATGTACTGCTCCCAAAGGGAGGGGCTGCAGAAGGGTGATCTTGTGGGGATGGGTCTGGAGTTAGGTAGGGAATAATTTGAACAAATAATAAATTCTAGCACACCAACTTACCATGTTCTGCTTCAGACCCCTTTTAAAGCAACTCTGTGTCAGCAATCACGACTCCCCACTGAGTCTCCATGAGTGCTTTTCACTAAGACAATATGCTAATATTGAAAGACCCAGTCTCCAAGGTGTGTTTATCAGGGTTTTTTTGTTTGTGTGTTTGACTATTCTTTGGCTCATTTGCAGTCAAAGAGAGAGAATCTTGGTATGCAAATTCCAATGCTCTCTCCAATCCATTCTTTTCAATTCTTTATTCCTCTAAATGCATTTATTGAGTGTCCCCTGTCATCATGGAGGTTACATTCTATGGGAGGGGCAGATATTAAACAATCAAAAAATAAATAAAATACCGTACATCAGAGTGTGATAATACAGAAAGGAAGAGAAGAGTCCTTAATGAAACGTGTCAGTTAGTCCCAAAGCTATCCATAAAAGAGTGTTCCAGGAAAGAACAGCAATCATAACGTTCCTGGCTTGTGAGCATGCTTGACATGTTCGAGAATTAGCAAAAATGTCACTGTGATTGGAATGTGGTGGGCAAGAGAATAGGAGAAGGAGGTGAGGTATCAGAGATACCATGATAAGATCCTGTATAAAGTTGTGGGCCATGCCAAAAACTTTCACTTGTGCTCTGAGTGAGATGGGAAGCACTGCTTGGTTTCAAACAGATAAATAACATGGTGTAGCTTACAATGTGGCTGCTGTGCTAAGGGAAGGCAATGGAAGAACAAAGAAGCATCAGGAAGACAGATTAGGAGACACATTTTCAATGAGGCAGAATTGAGGCAACAGAGACCTGTGTAGAGGTATGGAGGTGTTAGAGATTTGGTAGCTATAAGTGGCCAGATTGTAGGTAGATTTTGAGCATAAAGCCAAGATTTGCTGGTTAATTTGATGTCTGGGGTGAGAAAAATGGTGTCAATGATGAATTCAAGTTTTTAGCCTGAACAACTGCAAGGATGGAGTCACCATATATAGCAATGAAAGAAGCTGATTTGGGAAGGATAGTCAGGACTGTCAAGAATTTTATTTCATACAAGTTATGTTGAAATGCTTCAATGTCTATCAGACATCCAAATCAATATACGGTACAGGCAGCTGGATATATAAGTACTACATAGATTTGGGGGAGAAAATCTGGGCTGAAGATACAAATTTGGTAGTCATCACAGTATAAATGGCATTTAAAATCAAGAGAATGAAAGCTCTCACTAAGAAATAGATATAGACAGAGGAAAGAAATTCAAGAAGTGAGACCTGGAGATTTCCAACATTTAGAGATGGGGAGAAACAGCAAGGTAACTAGGGAGGATTGGCCAATGAAGTGGGAAAACAGAGAGTGGCACTTGGAAAACTAAGTAATAAGAATGTGCTTAGAACAGGAAAGAACAATTCACTACCCCACATGATCATGAATGGTGTAAGATGCATGTTGAAAATTGCTTGTTGGATTTGGAGAGAGGAGATAATTGGTATCCTTGAGAAGAACTATTTCAATGGTGAGGAGAGGATGGAAACCCAAATGACAATGGATTCAGGAGAGGATAAGATAAAAGGAGACAGTGGCTTTATTCTATGGTGTTTTTCCTTTAAAAAGAGCATAAGAATGTGTTCAACAGCTGAAGAGGAATGTGGAGCAAGTGAGAACTTTTTTTTTTTTTTTGAGACCGAGTCTCACTCTGTTGCCCAGGCTGAAGTGCAGCGGTGTGATCTCGGCTCACTGCAAGCTCCGCCTCCCGGGTTCACGTCATTCTCCTGCCTCAGCCTCCCGAGTAGGTGGGACTACAGGCGCCAGGCACCACGCCCAGCTAATTTTTTGTATTTTTAGTAGAGACGGGGTTTCACCGTGCTAGCCAGGATGGTCTCTATCTCCTGACCTTATGATCCGCCTGCCTCGGCCTCCCAAAGTGCTGGGATTACAGGACATTTTTTTGAATATGAGAAAAGATGACATATGTATGCTAATGAAAAAGAGTGAGGAAAGTTGATAATGCAAGGTAGAGAAGAAACAATATGTAGATCACCAAGGGTGTATTTGGTCAGAGAAAGGAGAACAGGAAGTTGATCTATAGAAACAGGAAATGAGGTGTCTTTGCATGGGGGCAGATAGATGTGGTGATGGGAATGTATAGGACGTGTCTTCTCGTATTAGTTTGTTCTCATACTGCTATAAAAACTGCTTGTATTAGTTTGTTCTCACACAGCCCTGATATTGGATTGGGTAATTTATAAGGAAAAGAAGTTAAATCGGCTCACAGTTCTGTGGGTTGTACAGTCTTATGCTTCTGGGGAAACCTCAGGAAACTTTCAGTCATGGCAGAAGGTAAAGGGGAAGTAGGCAAAGTCTTCACTTGGCTAGCAGGAGAGAGAGAGGGAAGGGGGGAAGTGCTACACACTTCCAAAACAACCAGATCTCATGAGAACTCACTCACTAGCAAGAGACCAACGAAGGGAAAATCCACCCCCATGATCCAATCACCTCCCACCACCTCCTTCCCCCAAAATTGGGGATTACAATTCAACAGTGAGATTTGGGTGGGGATGCAGAGCCAAACCATATCACTTCTGATGGCTTCAACTATGTGTAGTAAAATAGGAAGCAAGGTGATTATTTGAGAGTGAAAATGGGAGAAAAGATACTGAGGGGCTGAGAAGAAAGAAATAGAAATAGCCAACCAGGAGAGGAGATAAGTAGACTGATTAGTGAAATATTGTGTAATTTGTGACCACACTAAAAGTGCTTCAGGTTAGTGGTCAAGTATTCAAATTTGAGCAGTCATATAACATATGCCATGTTCAGCTGCAAACATGGAATGGGCATAATATTGAATTTAAACAAGGTTGAAGTTTTGTCAGGTGCTATGGGCCAAATTTTGTCCTCCCCCAAATTCATATGTTTAAATCCTAAGCCTCAATGTGGCTGTACTTAGAGATAGGGGTTTTAGGAGATAATTAAGGTTTAATGAGGTAATAAGGAGGGGTTCTAATCTTATAAGATTGGTGGTTTTATAAAAAAAAGAGAAGAAGAGAAAGAGATGTCTCTTCCTTTTCTTGTGCATGCAAGATGAAAGGCCATGTAAAGACATAGGGATAAAGAGACCATCTGCAAGCCAGGAAGAGATCTCTCATCAGAAACCTACTTGCCCAACACCTGATGTTGGAATTCCCAACCTGCAGAATTATGAGAAACACATTTCTGTTGTTTAAGCCACCCGTTTTTGGTATTTTGTTAAGGCAGTCTGGGCTGATGAAGAAAGGCATTGGGTGAGTAAAGGAAAAGAGGGTCAAGGAAGTTGAGGGTATGCAAGGGAATAGTTATGACCACGAACCATGATTGGGTGAGAAGGGAGTGATGATATGATGTGGAGTGGAGGGTTGTCTAACTGTTGAGGATGGTAAAAATCAGTGAATTATGGATCTAACTTGATTTGAGAGTCCCACACTCAAAGGGATAAAGTGGCAAGATAGGATGTGACGGTCAGAAAGTGGGATGCTTTCTATTAAGATCATAGAAATGGTATAGTCATTGATAGTGGCAAAGTCTAGGGTATGACAAAAGAAGTGGAAAGATGCATTATTCAAGAAGTAAAAATTCCAGGGCATTAGAAAGATTGTCTTGATGGGTGTTGAAATAAAGATTAGAGTAACTACTGGATTTACAGCAAGTGTTGAAGTGAGTGGTCATGGCCCATTGAAAATATCTTCAAAGAATAAAGACAAGTACCTGAGTAGAGTGACTTAATTGACTATGAAAAGGTTAGGTAGGGAGTAGTTGAGTCTGAACACATGAGCTTCAAAGCTGAGGGTAATTAGAGAGAAGGGAGTAACAATGAAATGGCAATGAAGACAAAGGAGAATATATATTCATATACATGTAGGTATTCTTGGTCCACAGAAAACCAAATTTCAGTTGGAGCAAAATATGAAGGGCACACTGAGAAGAGAGGCTAAAGATAAAGAAGACATTGCTAATGGCTGCCCTGAGTTTCAGAAGTACAGAGGAAGGGGGTCAGGTGCTAGGGGCAGGAAATGGGGTCAGATTAGGGCATGTGAAGAGATCGGTGGCATTTGAGTCCAGATAATAGGAAACTACCTGAGAGTCTGGATGTATGAAGGCTGATGTATAATGGGAAAGGACATTATGGAATTCATCGTGATCCACTGGTTCTGTTTGACTCTCCTCCAAAGCCTGTTTTCTGCCCTTCTCTGGGTCTTGAGAAACTAGCCTCTTTTCAGGATGTACCACCTAGGCTGCTTTGTTCTTTAGCTTCCAGTTGGTTTTGACCAATGGGAGGCTCTAGCAGGTGATCAGAAGGCAGGAGGAAATGGTGATTTCCTCCTGCTTCCTCCCTGCCTCTTGGCAATTCTGGCAATAGCTGAATTCCTCAAAGTTCAGCAATGTGGGCAGCCCCCCTTCACCTGTTCCAGCTCATGCCAGTCAAGGGCGGGAGAGTCCTTCTCCCTATGCTGGTCCCTCGGTAATTACTATCCCTTGTTGGTTCTTGTATCCCTGCTAATACCCAGCCCCTTCATTAACTTTCTCCAGCTGAGTGGCTCTTTTGATTCATACCTGGACTCTGGTGGTCTTACCTTCTGCTAATAGGGCTACCACATGTGTGGGTGTGCCATGGACAGTTCTGCTTTACATAATTTCTACCAATGTAATTATTAACTGTACCCCCTTTCACTCTCAAAAGTCTTTTAGTTTTGATGAATTATAACATCCCCTGGTTCCATTTGTTTCTGTCTTAAATACCTGAATTCAAATCTCTGGATTACCTTCCCTCTAGCCAGGGTCTTTTTAGTCTCTTACAGTCTTTCCTGTGAAGAGAGAGCCTGGGTGTCTGGAGAGGGGTTGATGCATTAGCTTGTGAAAGGGAGTGGGGAGTTTAAGAGCTCAACCTGGTCTTTATCTTTATTCTACCAACACACTAAGCTAAAAGCAAATGAGAAAACAAAAGTCTTCATGTTTATGTTTCATGTTTTTCCATGCTTAATAATGTATAATAAAGAGACACTTCCCTAGGGTCACTGGCTCATTAGCTTCCTATCTTATTTTAGATACAAGTGAAATCACCCCTAATAGCAGCACAGGCAAAATGAGACATGTCAAGTGGTTTTGTGACCTTGGGCAAGTTAAACTAAGCTCTCACGGCCTTGATTTCCTCTTTTGTAAATGGGAGTACTAATTGTACTTGCCTAATAGGAGGATTAGGATTAAATGAGTTAATATATAAAGACATGAAATACTGCCTGACACACGTATTAAGCATTATGCAATGTGCTGCGCCACACACACACACACACACACAAATACAGACACAGACACACATAGAGTGATGAGGAAAGGCACCATGCAGAGGCATGGGAGAATAGCTTTTTGTGTAGCAAAGAGGAGAAAGTGACTCTGCTCTGAACACAGAACTGTGGCTCTGATGTAATATTACGCTATAGATCACTGTAGTTTGTCGAAACAAAGGGCTGTTCCCCATTTAGAGAGAGTGAGCATTTCCTAGGAGAAGGGAGAAAAGGAAAGCTTGCTTGCTTTAATTTGAGTCTCTGCAGAGCAATCTACTTTTGATCTTCCAGAGACCAGCCACTGGGAAACACAGAACAGCTTCCAGCAGCCTGTACACATTTTTGGTTTTGGTCCATGCCAACAAAATAAATCACATCCGAGTTCACTTTTGTGATCTAACATAAATTCTGGGGTGGTAGAAAGTGCAGAGAAGGGTACATCACTCTGTGTCCAACTAGAAGATAGATATCATTAAGTAATTCAAGCAGAGGAATTGTAATATGACTAATCATTGGAGAATAGTGATAAAGATGGAAAGGAAACTGCTCAGTGCAGTGGCTCATGCCTGTAATCACAGCACTTTGGGAATTCAAGGCTGGAGAATCGTTTGAGACCAGCCTGGGCAACATAGTGAGACCTTGTCTCTACTAAAGTGGTGGCACATGCCTGTAGTTCCAGCTACTGGGGAGGCTGAGGAGGGAGGATCGCTTGAGCCCAGGAGTTCAAGCTTGCAGTGAGCTTATGATTGTGCTACTGCACTCCAGCTTGGGTAACAATGAGATCCTGCCTCAAAAAAAAGAGGGTGGAGGAGAGGAGAGAGAGAGAAAGGAAAGAAGGAAGGAAGGAAGGAAGGAAGGAAGGAAGGAAGGAAGGAAGGAAGGAAGGAAGGAAGGAAGGAAGGAAAGAAGACAGAAAGAGAGAGAGAAAGAAAGAGAGAAAGAAGAAAGAGAAAGAAAGAAAGAAAGAAAACAAGAAAGAAAGAAAAGAAAGAAAGAAAGAAAGAAAGAAAGAAAGAAAGAAAGAAAGAAAGAAAGAAAGAAAGAAAGAAAGAAGAGAATGAACTGACTTCAGAGGTAACCTGGAGTTGAAAGAGAATACCCCAAGAAGGACAAATTTGGAAGAAGTTCCCTTCTTATTGAAGAAGGTGTGGCTGAAGCCAGTGCATAGCGAGGAAACTCAGTAGCTCACTGGAGCCAGAGCTGGTCTACAGTTGCTGGGCATGCAGGAAGAGCCCATGCCTAAGCCTGGTGGGCAGGCAGGCAGAGGGAGTGGGAGCCCTGCATGAGGTGCAGGTCCTAGAGTGCCTGGTGTCCCAAACAAGAGGGAAGGAAAAATACTCCAGAGCACAGGTGGGCTGCAGTTGACAGTGGGCATGCAGGGGAATTAAAGGACTCTCTGGTGGTGCATGCAAGGCTGGAACACACAGTGCCCGAGTTGATAGCTCTGTGAGAAAAAATTCCCTGGGGCTAGTGGGCAGGCGTGCATGCAGAGGGAATCAATCAATCAGGGCACCACTGCAGACAGGAGCTGGAGAGGCCTCTGTCTCCAGGATCATAGTGCAATTCCAGGTGGGGCTACAGGATCCCTTGCAGGTCAACCCTGCAGAGACAGTTTTTATTCTTCTATAATATTATCTATCAGATGAGGTCTCCCGATTTCTGTCAGCTCTTCCTTCTATAGCTTTGTAATCCTGGTCACTGAAAATTCTCCTTGTCCATTATCTGGTGCAATATTCCAGATGTAATAACACTAGTTTAAAAAATACCAAAAAAAATTAGTTCCTATTCCTGGCACACTTCGGGAGAGTTTCATGAGCTTTTGCTAGCTTTTGTTGCAACTATACAAAGGTTATTTTAAAATTAATGAATTGTGTTCCAAATAATAACCATGGCTATGCAGTATATAATTGGGCTTGCTGATAGTTACCATTGTGGATATGTTCTTTCAATCTACCAGAAAGTATACTTTGCATTTTTATAATCACAATATTAAGGACTTGGCAATGTATTCCAAGGTAGCATTTCTATGAATGACATCCATTTTCTGTCTCATTACCAGGAAGGGTCATTAGGTAATCTTCTGATGGCACTGGGTAAATCTATTTTTTGAAATTATTCTCCTGGGATAAACAGATAAAGCCGTCATTTTGTTCGCTGTGGTGTCTCTAACTCTCAAAATGACTGATGGGCCATAATGATATTCCATGGGGATGGAGAGAACCAGCAGTGGGGTTGGCTTTTGGTTTCCTTAGCAACTCTCTCTTAGGGACACCATGGCAGCCACATTTATTCAAAGTTAGGATTCTTGGGAAAAAAAAAAAAAAAAAGACAGTATTTCAATTGAGACTGTATATACCTAAATTAACTTGGCTCAAGAGAGATGCATTTTGCATTGCTATCATTTTTTAGTTGGTGTGCTGATTTCTCACTAGAAAAGCAAATTCTGCCCTCAAAAAAGTATTAACAAGGAGGGGCGACTGCTAGGGTAGAAAAGATTAGCGGAGCTTCATAACTCGAATTCCAAAGAGAAAGTGGTTTTCTCTTAGCTCTGTTTTCCAATATAGCCCTGAGGGGAACTAATTTAGAATCTAAGCAAGCCCCTTTGAATACATGGTCTCCTTAGTACCCTGCTATTCGGTCAAAGTAGAAATCACTTAGTCTTTCTCATTGTTTCTACAGAAAAGCTGGTCTCTGTGTGAGATTTATTATCATTTCCTGAACAAGGGTTTCTCAAGCTTGGTACCACTGATATTTTGGATTGGGTAATTCTTTCTAATATACTGCCTTGTATATTATAGGATGCTTAGCAGCATCCTTGGCTTCTACCTGCTAGATGCCAATCACGTCCCTTCCTCTACTGGGATGACCATAAGTCTCCAGGGACTGGGAGACAAAATGGCCCCAGTTGAGATCTATTGTCTCAAAGAAAAGTGTCATGTGATCCCATGAGTAACTTGCTGCCACTTTTCCTTTATCAGACCTCATTTGCAGCTTCCTAAAGCAAATAACCCATGCTTCAAACACTTCAGAATCCATGCTGAGAATGCCTGTTAAAGAGAGCTATATTATATTTACAAATAATATTATAAGTACTCTTATACATAAGGACATAACACTGATGTTCTGGTTAGCAGTAAGAAGAAATGATTTGATCCATCTTTTAGCCCCAATCACTTCTCATCTCTGCCATCACCATTCTCATCTCACCTCTGTCATGCCCATATTTCTTTGTTTGTTTTTTGAGACAGAGTCTCACTCTGTCACCCAGGCTGGAGTGCAGTAGCATGATCTTGGCTCACTGCAACCTCTGCTTCCCCAGTTCAAGCAATTCTCAGCCTCCTGAGTAGCTGGGATTACAGGCATGCACCACCACACCAGGCTAATTTTTAATAGACACGGGATTTCTCCATGTTGGCCAGGCTAGTCTCAAACACCTGGCCTCAGGCAATCCACCCACCTCAGCCTCCCAAAGAGCTGGGATTACAGGCGTAAGCCACTGTGCCCAACCCCCACATTTTTCATGAGAGAACATACATCAGATAGAAGGCACCGATTACCTTCCAGTACCAAGACATAAAAACTAAAACAAAAAAAAAAAAAAAAAAAAAAGAAAAGAAATAAAATAAGAGGAGAAGCCATGGGAGAATCTATTATGAATTTCACAGGACATAGTTTTGTAGAATATTTATTGATTCTACTTGTCCTATAATTCACCACAAAATTAGATACATCTTGGGGGAGATTTATGTAACATTTTTAAGCCTAGAAGATAGTTTTTTTCCCCCCAAAATCAATGATAGCAAAAATTCTAAATTAACAAAAGAAAATGTGCAGCTCCTTGTACTTCTGTCTGACCAAATTACATTTCTAGGAAGAAGGTGTTAGTCTGTAAATAATATATATGGAGACTTTTTTCTGACTTCAAAAAATGATCGTGTTTTCTAGAACCTTTATAATAAAGTTAAAATAGACTAATACTGGAATTGAACCAATGCTTGAAAAATAGGATGTGAACTAACACCAGTGTCAGCCATGAGATAACCAGTTGTTTGCTGATTGTGTTGGAACTGGTTTTAATATTGGGATGGAGCTTATATCACAAGGGAGATGGCAAGACCATGGATCTGTATATCACACTGACTTGAGTTTTGAACCCAACACCAGTACTCATTGGCTGTGTGATTTCAGGCACCTTATCTAACCCTTCTAAGCTTCAGCATCCTCATCTGTAAATAAGCGTAAGATACAATCGTCGCAAGATCACTATGGAGATTACAGCTTGGAGACATTATAATGCACATAATATCCTGAGCAGACTGTCTGGCCTGAGGATGAGTCTCTTCACTGTGGGATAGGGAGTCCAGCCTGGCAAGACTTCTGACACCCTCAGCCTTAGGCTATCACATCTAACCCAGTGTTCCAGGTCCTTACGCGTGTGGACACGTTTACCTGAAAACCAAAAAATTACAGTCGACCTCAGAGGTTTCCAAATGACAGCATCAGCCTGTCTGACTCATATATGCCAATGAGGATTCCTGGTTTATATCCTAGAGGCTCTGATTCAGTGGATCTACAGCAGGACTTGGGAATCTGGATTTAGAAAGCTCCCTGGAGGTGGTAATGGGTTCATTTCACAATCTAATGGGTTCCATCGGTGCATTCACTTTGTGAAAACTCACCAATTGATGCATTTTTCTGTATGCATGTGATATTATACGTCAATAAAAGTTTAATTGAAAACAAAATATCTCCCCAAGTGATTCCAAGACACAGTCAGATTTGAGAGCCACTGGTTTTCTATCTTTCCCAAACCACATTTAAAAGTCAAAAAATGACCAGGCACAGTGGGTCTCACCTATGATGTCAGCACTTTGAGAGGCTGACGCAGGCAAATCCCCATCTCTCCAAATAATACAAATATTAGCCAGATGTGGTGATGCACCTGTAGTCCCAGCTACTCGGGGGGCTGAGGTGGGAGGACAGCTTGAGCCCGGGAGGCAAAGGTTACAGTGAACTGAGGTGGTGCCACTGCACTCCAGCCTGGGCAATAGAGCCAGACCTTGTCTCAATTTTTTAGAAAAGTCAAAAATTATAAATATGATGATTTTCATCATCATTGAAAGAATTGTTGGACCAGCACCCTTGGCCAGCTGGAGTAGTCACTTCCCAAAGTTGCAGAAGAATAGATCTTGAAAACATATAGAAGGTATCTAGCCCGAGACTTTCATTTTATAGTTGAAGAAACTAAGACCTAGGAAAGGAAGATGATTCACTTATGTGACCCGGCAAGGAGCTGACAAAGCAGAGAGGTATCCTGATGGCCCTTCCTGTCCTGCCTGTATAAAATGTGAGTCACTTGTAAAAATGTACCCACATTTCAAACACAGGACTAGATGCACAAGAATGTAGGCCTTGGTGACCTGGAGTCTCCCTGCTGATGGAGGGCTCGGCCACCACTGAATGCCTGAAGGCAAATGAATGATTCAGCCTTTCAGTGTCTTACATTCTGACCCACACCTTTTACTTCTATTAAACTTCAAGGCATAAAAAGGTCTCAGGAATAAAGCACTTTCAAGCTTCTGCTCAAGCACTGTCCTTCATGGCAATTGTGTTTCTGAAATCAGAATAGTACTCCTCAATTGCTGGGCCTTCCGCTGAACTTTGAAGACAGAGAAAATGAAAAATGGATTGCTAATTGCTCTTGTCTTCATTGCTGCTCAACTAGAAATTAAAAGCCTTAACACTGTGGAGCCAAAGATTATAGATTGTGTACAAAGTGGCACACTCGGAGTTTTCTTCTTTTCAAGAGCAGTTAATTTTCTCCTAGGAACTCTCACGGCTCACTGTTCTCTCTAGCATTGAGTAACTGAAAGCAATTGCACATTTTAAGCTTTGTAAGTGGTATTTATTTGTAATTTTGCTTAAGAGATGAATCAGTTAAGATTTATACAAAACATCAGTATGTCTAAACACAGGGTGTCCAGGGCAATTGCTGTGAATTGGACTAGCGGTTTAGTGCCAAATTTGCTAGTTTATTTATTTATTTCGGTTCTGGATAAATAGGGTAAGCTAAGTTCATAACGCTGCTGAGACATTTTTCCCCAGGATGATGGATAAGAAAGCCGATAGAGATACACTGTCGATGTCTTAATCAGACATTAAACAGTTGAAATATGTTAACCATCTGACTTCCTAACCAAAACTACTGGGATTTTTTCCCCCAACCAATTGAAATGATGGGACAACTAATTCTGTCACTTGGGAAGGACATATTAAGAAAAAGGCTCACAATGGAGATAGATGGATGAACAGCAGTAAAGCTGAGGCTGCCTCACTTGAGTCTGAAGTCAGTGGCGTAGAAGTTAAATAACTTCAGTTCGATCCTCATAGTCACCCTTCGAGGCTGGAATAATATGCCCACTTTTCAGGTGAGAAAATTAAGGCACAAAAAAGCTGCCCCCATGACTCTCTGAGCTAAGGGTATGATGAGAGGAGGAGGCCAGGGAAATCTCCAAAGAGCAGTGAGTCTTCACTGTCACCACGACTTGTTAAAACATCTGTCACCCTTCATAGAAAATCAGTTGTTTGAAGGCAGGTGTTGTCCATGATTCCTGTTTAAACATTTGGGGCCCAGCCGGGTGCCTGAAGCACAGCAGGTGTGGGTCCACAGTTGGGGATGGCACTCGAGCTGCCTGCCTTTCCTCACCCCTGCCCTCATCTTGGGCCTGTATCTGGCAGGAAGAGTTGATGGCTCTGCTGGTCCATGTATCCAGTACATTATACACCGAGGCCCTGGGGGGTGCTGCTCTCCTCCATGTTACACTCATTCAGCTATTCCAGTTGGCCAGAGCAGGCCCCATGGCCTTAACACTCCTCACCAGTCCTCTCCCTCCTCCTGGGCACACAGGCTCATGCACACTTCCATGTGCTGTACATCGAGGCCTATAGTGAGAGGATCATCAAATCTAAATCCCAAATACTTGATTTGGGCTTAGAAAGAGAGAAGGGCCCTTTCACATTGCCCTTGCCCACCTGGTCTTCCCTAGGCTGCCAGAGAACTCATCAGTGGTGTTTGGGCCACAATCCCAGCTAACAATCATAACTAAAGGGTACTTCGGTTCTCCATTTACTACTGTCCCTCGTGTGTTTCAACCTCTCAGAAGCAGAGTTTTGTCCATGAGGCAATCTAGTAACATCACAGCTCTACTGCAAACCATTGCCACTGGCTTCTGCACGATGATTTGTTAAAGAAAGCAGAAGTGGCATCTCTGGCATTCATGTGTACGGCTTTAAAAAGCTCCAGTCGCTGCACTGCCAAAGCTGAAGGCTCCAGGTGGGCCAGGCCTTTCGCAGGAGCTGATTCTGCTGTTTGCTGGGTTAGAGAAAACAGAGTGGGGTGTCACAGGTCCCGGGCCTGGCAGCGGGGCTCTGCAGGGAAGAACCAGTGAAGAGATGGGTTGCAGAGATTGGCTATCTTCCCAATCTCTCATTTCTACAGCGCCACAATGATTTTAATTAAATACCCACCCTGACTCAGCAGCAGCTGACAAGGCTATTCGCAGAGCCAGGAGCCTGATAAATAGAGTGTTACTGGAGGTAGTCAAACTTCAAGGCCGCTGTTGGAGCCCGCCAGCCCTGCTCTTTTTGCCTGCCAGCACGCAGTGCCAGTGACAGCCCCGTCTTCCTTCCCTTCAGTGGGACTCCCCAGGGGCTGCTTGGAGGCAGGCAAGCTGTGCCTTCTCAAAACCTTGTGGAAGAGACATTTTCTGGACTCCACTGGTCTTGGCTGCAAGACCAAGGTTCCTTTACTGAACCCTTAATGGGAAAGCTGCTTAATTACCCTGTAAAGGTTGCATCTGGTTTTTGCATAGCTGTGGCTGGAATATGACTTCTGAGAGCTCTCTGCAGCCCCTGAAGGAAGACAGAAGAGAACAGCTCTCAAAGAGAGGAATCCTGGGTTCACACACCGCAGTGGAGAGCCGTGGAAAGCCTCAGGCTTTGTGCCAGACCCACATGGGTTCTGATAGGGACTTTTCTGACTCTTACCAGGGTTCCTGGGCTAATTACTC
Source organism: Chlorocebus sabaeus (assembly GCF_047675955.1). Lineage (NCBI taxonomy): Eukaryota > Metazoa > Chordata > Mammalia > Primates > Cercopithecidae > Chlorocebus > Chlorocebus sabaeus. Next base: position 14,713,388 of record NC_132932.1, on the reverse strand, counting down.
AACTTCTCCAGTCTTCTAATATGCAAATAGGATTAATAATAATATCTATTTTATAGGGTGTTAGGAGTATTCACTGAGACAAAAGTGGCACAATCTAAGCCTTCAGTAAGTGGTGACTATCATTTCAATGTATATTATCCAGGTAGATGATGGATAAAACTAGAGCCTATGGCAGAGCTGCCAAGACAAAGCAGATATTTATAAGCACTTACAATATTTCAGATATCGAGCTACATGGTTTGACATCATTCTAGGCAACAGGGGAAAATAGTTGTTCTGTTCCCTCTCTCCAAGGAGAGGATTCAAGGTCTCAGTGAGGTTGCCTCAGGCTCTTCTGCTTCAACATGTAATGCAACTGTCTCATAGTGTTTGCCAGCCAGCCAAACAAGTGTTTGCCAGATTCAATGATTATTCAACAAATATTTACCCCTTTCCTTCTTTCCCTTTGGATGAGGAAATTATCTCCTTGCCCCTTAATATTGAGCTTGGTCCTGTAGTTTTTTTGCCAATAGCATGTGAGCAGAAGTGACAATGTCTGAGTCCTGAGTTTAGGCCTGAAGGGGCATAGTGAGTTTCTGATCACCATTCTGGAAGTTTCCTATATCTGCCGGAGTCACTGACCCTCTAACCTGGGCCCCAAATGGGACACATGGAGAAGATTCCCAGCCTGAAACAGAACTGCCATAACCAGCCTGCAATCCTGTGAGCAAAAATAAATGCCTAGTGCTACATGCCAAAATATTTTTGTAGGTATTTGTTATACAGCAAGAGCTGACTAATTCAGTCTCCTGGGGAACTGAGCAGAAAACAAGACAAAAGTGTTGTCTATTCTGGGATCTCTAATATATCTGGGGATTCTGCTATTCCTCTGAACCCAAAATTCAACCAAGAAGAAAAATAACCACCATCTTTTTAGGAATTACTGACTCGCTTCTCTTTTTGCCCATGTTAGGCTTAACAAAAGAGAACATGGTTTAGCAACTATTCTTCTCCACCTTTCCCATCTTATACCTGAACTTCTACATTTTATGGTCTCTGACTCAACTAGGACAATTTCCCAATGAGACAAAGGTGACCATGACTAGCAGCCACAGAGAGAAGGGATCAGTACTTCAAACTATTACATAGCTGTGGAAAGGTTCAATGAATCGAAAAGGATAGAATAAGTGCTAAATAAATCCATGATTTCTTTTGTTTATTTATGAATGCAACAAATACTTATTGAGAACTTTATCTTACTGATAAAATACAGGATGCCAAATTAAGTTTGAATTTCAGATGAACAGCAAATATTTTAGTATAAATTTGTCCCAAAATATTACATGGGATATATCTTTACTAAAAATTATTTATTGTTTGTCTGAAATTCAGATATAACTGGGTGTCCTGTATTTTTATTTGTGAAGTGTAACATCCCTACTAACTGCAATCCAGGTACTGTGTTAGATACCGAGGATAGAGTAGTTAGGAATGGTGGGAAGGTCTCATTCCTCAAAACGCTGGTAATATCTTAGATGAGATATGCAATGCATACAAGATTTATATATAGGCAAGTATATAAAACATGAACATAGACATGTATACAAATTACATTAAATCCTTTAATATGGGAAGCTGGGTGCTATGGGCTGTATAGAAGGAGAAGGTATTAGCACATGGACTGCCCCTACTTCAACCCACACCTGTGTCTTCACAGATTGCTCCACATTCCGAGTGACGAAGGAGAAAAAAAATTCAAACTTGTTTTTTTGGATGGCTCTACATGATGTTTTGGCAATTGCCAAAATTAACTGATGCAATGTTAGAGCTTATTCAGGGATGGCCTCGAAAGAAAACATATGTATTAGTCTGTTTTCGTACTCCTATAAAGACTTGCTCAACACTGGGTAATTTGTAAAGGAAAGAGGTTTAATTGACTCACAGTTCAGCATGGCTGGGAGGCCTCAGGGAACTTAAAATCATGGCTGAGGGTGAAGAGGAAGCAAGTACCTTCTTCACAAGTTGGCAGGAAGGAGAATAACCAGCAAGGGAAATGCCAGATGCTTATAAAACCATTGGATCTCATAAAAACTCACTATCATGAGAACAGCATGGGGGAAACCACCCCCATGATATAATTACCTCCACCTGGTCTCTCCCTTGACACATGGGGGATTATGAGGATTACAGGGATTACAACTCAAGATGAGATTTGGGTGGAAACACAAAGCCTAACCATATCAACATAGAAGGCAAATTGGCTCAGCAAATAAATATAGCCCCCCATCTCCTTGGTCATTTTATTTAGCAGAGAGACTGTGATTAATGGACAATAGCTAATAGTTTGGTCAGATTGTCAGAGACTCAGAAGAGGCAGTGCTGGAGCATTGCTGACAAGGACTTTTGGAGAAGTGTGTGCAGCTTTTGAAATGACCCTAGGATATAAAAATATCTGTATTTTACATGAGGGCCCAACAAAGCACTTCCACCACAGAGTGATTTCTTAATAATCAGGAGGGAAAACTGACCCAGTCTGGGAATACCTGTCAGTTTCCTTCCCTGGGCCTCCCAGGGTCAGCCCAATGGGCAGGTGAATGGTGGCAGGAATGAAAACCACACCAATGCCCAACAACCTGGATTTAGATTTGCCAAATCTTTTTGTTTGTTTGTTTGTGAGACAGGGTCTCGCTCTGTCACCCAGGCTGGAGTGCAGTGGCATGATCTCGGGTCACTGCAGCCTTGACCTCCCAGGCTCAGGTGATCCTCCCACCTCAGCTTCCCCTCCAAAGTAGCTGAAGTACAGGAATGTGCCACCATGCCTGGCTAATTTTTCTATTTTTTGTAGAGACGGGGTTTCACCATGTTGCCCAGGCTGATCTCAAACTCCTGGACTCAGGTGATCTGCCTGCCTTGGCCTCCGAAAATGTGGGGATTACAGGCATGAGCCTCTATGCCCAGTCTCTCTGTTTGCCAAATCTTATCTGTGTACTGTATTGCTGAGTAGCCAACTTTCTGACAGCAGCAACTAACTACAAGTCATTAGCATAGTATCTTGGAAAGCCACCTAGATACTTAGTGGCTGGTTGATTTCCTCTACCCTCTTCCATTGTGGAGAGATATCAGTGAAAGAGATATATTCTGAATTTGAATCTGCTCTCCTTGCCAGTCACACTTCTGCTAGTTACCTGTATATGTCATATTATATATTATAGAATGTGTGTGTGTGTGTGTGTGCGCGCACGCGTGCGTGTTGAAAAACTAGACCCTTAGCCCAAGTGATGAACAATACTTTTCTTGGAAGGGAGGCAGACTTGCAGAATAAAGAATATGCTCAGAACCAGTTTCCAGTATATCATTTAGCAAATCTCACAGTCGTATTACAATGATCCATGACAAGGGCTAGAACTGGGATGCATATCACATAATTAGATCTAATGACTCCCTAGCAAAATTATTTTCGTCTAAATTTATAGACTCTGTTAGTCTAAAAGTTTTAGTACTCAGTTACAGAAGGCTTCCACCCATGAATACAGTGATTTCATGGAGTTGGATACTAAGAATGCCATCTGGCCATTTTGAACTCCTCATGCTGTTCAATCAACCAGCAAAAAAAAGGGTACTACATGGTTGGCTGGGGCATTTAATCCTGCCAAGGAGACATGGTGTTGTATTAAGCGGTGAGTGTGAAGAATTATGAATGAAGCACAGGTGTTCCTCTGGACACTTCTTAGCTCAACCATGCTGAACATGAGATGCTAAAGGGCAGGACCACCAAGGGCTCATCTCTTCAGGAAGGAAGGGTTGAATCATCTCACTAGGCAAGCATCCCAGATCACCTTGTGTGCTGCTGAAAGTCTAGGGAACAAATACAGTATAGGGGACTGGATTTATATGATTCATTATAGCCTTTAGACCAGTTGCAGTAAGAGGGTTATGGCCTCCCCGATATTTATTTTTATATAGGTTGCATTGCTTCAAAAGTTTCAAAATATTGAGACAGAATCAAGAGAAAACCAAGGCAGAAATAGATGTTACCCATAAAACCTGGACCCAGAACTAGGTGCATTTGCTGAAGTTTGGTTGGGGTTCAGGTGGAGTGTGGTATAAATGAGTTTTCAGCATACAAGAGTGTGCCACAGTATCTTGATGAGAACTTTATTTTGAAAGATGATTATAAGAAGAGGTGAAGATGAGGATGTGGGGTTGCCAAGCAGGTGTACTATATGGACCTCGGCCAATTTTGGCTTCCCAGAATCCAATGCCTTTCTCATTTAGAGTCATCCCAGAAGTGAGGGACACATTCCTACTCACAATGGAGAAGCTGAAATGGGGGAGATATTTCTCTTCCCAGATCGCTAGAGGTAGAAGGAGTGCACACATGAACTGTGCTCAGCCAATCATCCACTATCACCCAAGATTCTCAATCTTAAGAGGGCATGACGAAGAAAGAATAGTTAGTGACCATTTGCAGTAGGTGCAATGGCACAGTTGAATGCACACTGATGTGGTCATGGGCACTGAGGCCCAGCAGAACACTGTAGGGGCAGTGTTCTGTGGTTTGGGTTCCAGAATGTGTGATCAGGTCATGTTCTCTTTCAGCAGTTCAGACTCTCTTGGCCCCTGGCTGTGTTACGACTCAGTGTTCTAGATTTCCCTGTCATTCTGCACACTAGTAAGGATCCTTGCAGTGAATCCTACATCTAGTTTAGTAGGCCACACTTAAGTCTGTTGTTCACGATCAATGTTCCTACAAGTGGTTTGCACAATGAGAAGGCTGGGCACGGCCCTGGAGTGGGTGGGGAAGTGTGGGGAAGACATATTATCATTGGAGAGAAGATGATCAAGGACAGGCCCAGAGTGTTGGATATGTCATGTGCAAAAAGCCGATGTCATACGTGATGATGGCAGAATACGGCAGAAGAGGAATATGGTAAACCAGATGTAAAATTATTCAGAAAAGGAGGGGAAGCAATCCACTGGCCACACTGAAATGAATGCAGAGGGACTGTAGAGTAGTTTAGCCAAATCGATCATGTATTAGAGAAGCAGAGATGTTTTACACAAAGTAGACAAGTTAGGACGTAGAGCAGGCACCTGAGAGCAAAGAAAAATCAGATCTGGCTGGGTGCAGTGGCTCACGCCTGTAATCCCAACGCTTTGGGAGGCCAAGGAGGGTGGATCACAAGGTCAAGAGTTCAAGACCAGCCTGGCAAATATGGTGAAACCCCATCTCTACTAAAAATACAAAAAAAAAAAAAAAAAAAAAAAAAAAAAAGCCAGGCATGGTGGCACACACCTATAGTCCCAGCTACTTGGGAGGCTGAGGCAGGAGAATTGTTTGAATCCGATAGGCAGAGGTTGCAGTGAGCTGAGATCACACCACTGCACTCCAGCCTGGGCAACAGAGTAAGACTCTGTCAAAAAAAGAAAGAGAGAGAGAGAGTGCAAGAAAGAAAATTCAGACCCAAGTCCTACCCCTGAGTCTGGGGTGTGGGGGACATGCAGGGTAGGGTGTCCTCTAGGCAGAGCTAGGTTTTAGTTAAGGTGAAGAGGCAGAGCAGTGTTTAGAAGGAAGTGAAAGTGGAGGAGAGTTTGTCTACCATGGGACAGATGTTCCATGGAGCATGATGAAGCCTTGCAGGGGAGAGCACAGGGCTGTCCCATCTAGGAGGCAGCACATCCTAGAATGCAGATTGTTGATGTCAGAGAGAACAGGTGACCATCCAGGGCAGATGTGAGGTACACCGTGTTTACATAGCACAAAGTTGTCCAAAGGTTAATCCAATCTTCACATGTACCTACATAAGATGCACTACATGGGTTCCTAAGTAGACTCCTGAGATAGTGACAGGCTTTGAGCTGCAAAGACCCGGCTTCTAGTCCTGCGTCTGTCACTGAGTAGCTGTGTGACCTTAAGCCTTTCATTTTTGTTTACCCATCTATATAATGGGACTAACAAGGCCCGTAACGCTGGGTGGTTGTGAGTGTCAGAAAGATTATACATAAAAGTACTTGAGGAAAAAGTTTCATTTGACAATAATTTTAAATGTACAAGTTGCAAGAATAAAAATAGTACAAATAATACACATATACCTTTTTCCCAGATTTACCTATTGTTATTATAATAGTATATATATATACTGTTATTTTATATATATACTGCTATTGTAACTATATATATTATATCTAGTTATATATATACTGCTATTATACTGTTATACATATGGCAGGTTATAATATATATAACAGTGTATATATATGTTATATACACTGTTATTAAAATCTACTGTTATAACATTTTATCATATTTGCTTCATTTATCATTTAGTCTCTCCATATTTATATATCTTTAAAAATATTTAAAATATATATATGCATATAAAATATCTGTGTGTATCTGTATAAAATATTTTTGAACCACTTGAGGGTAAGTTACATATATCATGGTCCTTAATACCTAAACACCTCAGTCTGTATTTCCTAAGAATAAGATACTCTCCTACACAACTGCAGTGTAGTCATCAACTTCAGAAACTTAACAGGATATGATAGTTTAGTCTACCGTTCATATTCCAATTTTGTCACTTGACCCACTTCTGACCTCCTGGCATCTCCCCTCCTGTACAGATTCCACCTAGGGCCAGGCTGTGCACTTAGTTGCAAGTCCCTCACCTTCTTTCTTCTTTTAATCACAACATTTCTACAGCCTTTCTTTGTCTTATAAACGTGCCTTTGAAAAGTTACACCACAGCAACACAAGTTTAAGGATAAAAACTAAAAATATAGGTAATCACCAAGGAAAAAAAATCACCAATAAGCTCAGACCTCGGGTCAGGGAAGTCAACATGGTCCCACTTTCCTGCTCTCCTGGGGAGCACCTGAAATGTCAAAATCACCTGTCTTTTGTCTTATTTTCTACTCTGTGCTTCTTTTCCCCCAAAGACAACTTTACCCTGCTCCTTTGCACAATGATGTCTGTGTGTGTGTGTGTGTGTGTGTGTGTGTGTATCTGTGAATGTGCTTCTGCAACCACAAAGTCCTATACAAGTTCAAAGTACTTTTAGCTACACAATACAGCTAGAAAATGGGACTGTGTGAAATATACATTTCCTGCTGTCGTGTTGCTCATTTCTCTGACTGTCTCTCTTCTTACTTATTCCTCTTTATTCTATCAGATCAGAGACTCTTTTCGCTGTGTCCCCAGAGCACTGTAATTGTGCCTTATTGAATCACACAGCTATTATGTGTTTATACGTCTGAATCTCTCACCAGATTGAGATGCTATCAATGCTGGGACTATGCCTTATATCTCGTTTTATCCTTGGTTCCAAGTAAATCCTTGCTACACAGTAGTAAATTAATAAGGAGATATGGGAGGAATTAATTTGAATCTATTTAAACACGTTTCTGGGGGATGCAATGTTATATCGGAAATGACTCAACGTTGGTCTGCAGGTAAACTATTGAGTCTCAGCATCTGTGTAACTTGGGAGAATATTGGCTCATTGACGACATCACACTTGTTCAATTATCTACAAATTATTAAATCCACTTAGGACCATGGCCGACACAATGGTATCTAAGTGAAAACAGAGTAATTAATGGAACAAAATCACATGTAGGAAGAAAATTCAATCTTGTTTAAATTAAAACAGATGAAAAACACTGGTGGAAATTGGAGCACCAGATGGTATCAATACATTACACTAATTTTCTATTCACGTATTCAATTATAGTTTAAATAAAAACTAATATGGCTAATTTATCTCATGGAGTTTGTATACACCATCTGATTTTACATTCCTACAATGTCCAACTTACCCACCGATCTCACATTGAATGATGTTTAGCCAAGCAGGGCATGATCTGCAGGGCATTCTGGGGCAGGATAGGGGGGTACTGGCTCCTGTGGGCACCAGGAGCAAGGTATCACAGGGCTGGAAGTCAGTAATGAGTTCTGCTTCTCCAAGAGTGTGGCTGCAGATACAGTGCAGGATGCCCAGCTGAATTTGAATTTCACATGAAAAAAGAATAATTTTCTCGTACAAATATGTCCCAAATATTGCATGAGACACATACTAAAAAACTATCTACACAGTTTACCAAGTACTTTCACATGCATTTCTTTACTCTTTGCAACGGATCCACAAACCAGGGCCTCAGATTCAGTGGGAAAGAAGTGGAGGCCCAGAAAGAATGATTTCCAGGTGAAGCTCTGCCATTCCCAGCAGTATTTGAGGACAGGTCAGCATTCAGCAGCAGCTCCAGCCAGGACCTCCCAGGGGACCAAAGAGGGGGCAGGGTGGGGAAGTGGAACCAGGCCCTCTGACCCTATCCTAGCACTGGAAACTGACAAGAGCAAGCTCTCCTTCCAGGCCAGGCCTAGGGAAAGATTAACATCCAGGATGGGGAGAAACCCCTGTTCCCCACAGCCCTGAGACACTATGCAAAATAAAACTCTGCACCTGCTTTGTGGTGTTAGAATCTACTTTAAAATGGAAGGAGGGAAGGCATATGTGAAAAATTTCAAATTCTTAAGAGATAGCTAGCTTCAAAATCCAACTGAAAATAGAATAATTTTAAAAGACGAAACTTGGTACAAGTTTAAGTGACCTAAATCAGATACCATCCTGCTGTGGTGCCCATAGTGGTGACGGAATCAGAGGCAGAAAATACAGGATTACTCACAATGGGGCAAGATGCTATTGAGAGCCAGGAAAGAGCACAGATCACAAAGACCAGGGACTAACCATCTCCCCTTATGAAATGCAACATTTTTTTCCTTTTTAAGTAAACTTTCTTTTTCTTTTTATTTACTTATTTTTTTGAGACGGAGTCTTGCTATGTCGCCCAGCAGGAGTGCAATGGCACCATCTTGACTCACAGGTTAAAGCAATTCTCCTGCCTCAGCCTCCCAAGTAGCTGGGAGTACAGGCATGTGCCACCACGCCCAGCTAATTTTTGTATTTTTAGTAGAGACAGGGTTTCACCATATTGGCCAGGCTGGTGTTGAACTGCTGACCTCAGGTGATCCACCCACCTCGGCCTCCCAAAGTGCTGGGATTACAGGTATAAGCCAACATGCCTGGCCTACTTTAAGTTCAGGGGTGCATGTGCAGGTTTGTTATATAGGTAAACCCATGCATGCCATGGGGGTGGTTTTGTAGATTGTCACCCAGGTAGTAAGTCTAGTACCCATTAGTTTGTTTTTTTCTTTATCATCTCCCTTCTCCTACCCTCCACCCTCTAATAGGCCCCAGTATATGGTTGTCCCCCTTTATATGTCTATGTGTTCTCATCATTTAGCTCCCAATTTTAAGTTGAAAACACGCGGTACTGGGTTTTCTGTTCCTACATTAGTTTGTTAAGATAATGGCCTCCAGCTCTATCCATGTTGCCACAAAGGACAAGGACGTGATCTTGTTCTTTTTTATGGCTGCATAGTATTCCATCATGTGTATGTACCACATTTTCTTTATCCAGTCCACCACTGATGGGCATTTAGGTTGACTCCATCTCTTTGCTATTGTGAATAATGCTGCAATGAACATACATGTGCATGTGTCTTTATGATAAAACAATTTCTATTCCTCTGGGTATATACCCAGTGATGGGATTGCTGGGTCCAATGGTAGTTCTATTTTTAGGTCTTTGAGGAATCACCACACTGTTTTGCACAATGGTTGAACTAATTTACCATTAGGTTGAACTGCACCTGTTATGTTTTGACTTCTTAATAATGGTCATTCTGACTGATGTGAGATGGTATCTCACTGTGGTTTTGATTAAAATGCAACATTTTCTAAAAAGAGGCCACAGGATTAAGAAGGAAGAACATGGGCTTCCAAGTTAAGCAAACCTGGATTCACAATTTGTCTCTACCACTTAATATTTGTGTATTTCAATGAGGAACATATGGTGGCTGAACATCCTCTTTGGTGAAACTAGGCTATAGAATTTTCCTTGGGAGTGTGCTCATGTCTCAGTTTACCTGAAATGCATCCCCGAAACAAGATGGGCCAATACATGGACAGAGGGATAGACAGATTGATCAATATGTGATCACACAAGATGTTAATGGTATAATAAATCTAAGTGGTTGGTATATAGTGTTGGCTGTACAATTCATTTGACTTTTCTGTATATTCCAAAATAATCAAAATACCAGTCTGAGTTGATGTGAGAATTAAATATGATGGTATACAGGTGCTTGAAACTTGGTATCTCAAACTTCTGTATTTTTTCAGCGGCACACAGAAGTGTCTCACGTCACTCATGGAAGGGGTCCGATAACATTTTGTAGGAGTGATGGGACCCAGATCCTTCCATAGTCCTTGTTCCCCACCTAATTCCAGCTCATATGTTTGTCCTGCATCACAGAAAAAAGTAGAGATGCTTACTGGATGGCAAGATAGAGGTTAGCATAAGAGTAGAGAAGCTTATCTCATTTTGGGCAAATCTTCCCTTTGTAAGTGTTATTAAACTGGAAAAAAAATGAGGTGCCTTGGTATTAACCCAAGAAGAAGCACAAACTGCTAACAAGTGATAACTTTGAAAGCAAGGCTGTGTAGATAAATACCACTGGACAAAGGTTGTACTTAACTAGCTGAGGTCTCTGCTCATTCTTCATTCTACCCTATCTATCCTCCTTAAGGAAATTATGACAAAGAAGTGTTTCCTGTATCTAGTTTGCACTGTGGAGAAAACAAAATATGAATATGAAATGTAATGATTAGTTTCAGTAAAATATCTATTTTTCCTATTATCAAAATTTTCACTGATTCTTGCAAAATAATATAGTCAGTAACATGTTTAATTCCTTAAAGTCTGCAATGCATAGCTTATTTTTAATAAAATGCAGAGCTCCTTGGGGAAACAGCTGATTCTAGGGCAAAAGTAATACAAAATGAGGATCTAGTTAAAAGGACACAGCAGCTACTTTGGAGGGGCTTCCACTAATCAAACGTGGAACAATTTGAGCAACAAAATAAATAAGTAGAGTAACCAGTAGAATAAAATAAGAACCCATGAGTCCTCACTGAGATAAATGTGCAAATAAAGTTGCAGAAGTAAAACACTTTCTTATGGAAGTATTACAACTAAATGCAGAAGAAATGATGGAATTAGAATATTCCCATTTGGCAACCACTATAGTAATAATTATTTTAGATAAGAATCATCAAGGATGCTAAAACTAGTGGACAAAGGTATGATGAGAAAGGGCACATGTACCTTGTCTCTAAGTGTTTCCTCACAAGATACCTGATAATTACAAGGGAAACAACAACTTCCCCCAGGGGAGAACCCTGAAAGATGTTACCTTAATCTATTGATCAAAGTTAGTAGTACCAATTATCTTAATGCAGGATGCTTAACAGAATAGCCTAGACTGAATGGCTTATAAACAACACAAAAGTATATCTTACAGTTCTGGAGGCTGGGAAGTCCAAGATTAAGGCACCAGCAGATTTGGTGTCTGGTGAGTGCCCACTTCCTGCTTCATAGATGGCATCTTCTTGTTGTGTCCTCACATGGTGGAAGGGTGAGGAAGCTTCCTGGAGTCTCTTTTATGATGGTACTAATCCCATTCATGAGGGCTCCATCTTCATGACCTACTCAGTTCCTAGAGGACCTACCTCCTAATACCATCACCTTGGAGTTAGGATTTCAACATGTGAATTTGAGGGTGGGTACAAATATTCAGTCTATAGCACCAATAATGAGAGAGAGAAATCATCATCATGTGCCTCCTGATATCATGCACTAGGAAGGACACAGACCACTTCCATGATAGTTCCAACAAAACAGCATATGGTAAATCTAAACACAAGGAAGTGTTAGACAAAGCCAAACTGAGGGAAATTCCACAAAATACTTGTATATTTTTCAAAATTGTCAATCATGAAAGATAAAGACTAGAGACCATTTTGGAATAAAGAAACATAAAGAGATACCATATATAAATGTAGCGTGTGATTCTGAACTGGATCCTCAAGCAGAAAAGCTTGTATTTTGCTATATAGGACTTTAGTGGGATAATAGCAGAAGTTTTAATATTTGTAGATTAGCTAATATGGACTCTATCAAAGTTAAGTTTCTGATTTTGATAATCATGTTAGAGAATATTGTTGTTTTTAGGAAATACACACTGAAGTACCTAGAGGTATAGAATATAATCATACTTTTTCTCTAACTGCCCAGAAAAAAAAATTGAATAGATACTAAGACACACACACACAGACACACACATATACACACAGTGAGAATCAAGCAAAGGTGTTAAGATGTTAACACTTGAAGAACCAAGGTAAGGGTTATATAGAAATTCTAAGTACTATTTTTGCAACTTTTCTCGAAGTCTGAAATTATGTCAAAATTTAAAAATAGAAAAAATCTTTTTCACAAAAAGTATATATTTGTAAGTTCTTAAGTTAGTCAACCTTTAAAAGCACATTATATATTTGGTTGGTGCAAAAGTAATTGCAGTTTTTGCCATTACTTTTAATATGTTTTAAATTTCCCCAAATTTCTAATTGTTTGTCTCCAAATTGGAAAAAGAAAAAAAAAAAAAAAATCTGAATGTCTCATGACTTCTGAGTTTTTGAGAATTTTACTTTTCTTGCCTTAAAAAAAAATTCTAGAGCATTGATTTTCTCTGATAGATGACCAAAATTCAAACTCAAATTAAAACTCCCACAGAGCTCAAGGTGAGCCCCCTTGTGACATTATGCAACTTACCTGGTGCTGTTGTGAAAGGATTTCACTGCACCTGAGCACTGAAGTTCTAAGCTCCCTCAATACATCTGTATGCCCCTCTAAAGATTGTGATCTTGTGTTGTGCTTGTTTCACAGACCTTCACTTCATTCCCTACCCGACTCCCACTACTTGAGGACTTGGAACTTGAGTTTTCATATTGTTTCCACCGAGTCTAGCACAGTGTTTAAAATTTGGAATGCTAAAAATGACATTTGTTATGATCTCACATTTTTTAGGTGTCTCTTCATAAAAATATCCCCTTAAATGTCTACATGTCGTGTTTACTCACAGAGCTATTCCTTGAGGAAAGGGAACTTTGATTTACTGAATGCCCACCATGCCAGACTCTGCAAATCTGCCATCTAGTTCAGTCCTTAATATTACCATACGACTGTAGGTATTGATATGCTCACTTAGCAGATGAGAAAATTGAAGTACAAAACGTTTTAAAATTGCTGAAGCTTATACAGCAAATAAGTTGCAGAGCTAGAATTTTAACTCAGACTAGCCTAATGGCAAAGCCCATGTATTTCCCTTTGATTATCATCAGTAACTCTCGATTTCAATCAATTATTCTATTTCACAGTTTAGACAAACAATCCCATTGAACAGGCACCCACTTGTACAGCTGGTCCTTACAGATGCTTCCTTCGGTTCTCCTGCAGATTTGGGGGAGGGGAGATGGAAAATAAAAACATGGTTGTGGAGGAGAAAATTGAAAATGAAGCTCATAACCACTTGGAATTAAGGAATAAAGTGGTTGCTTATTGACATGCTTTCTATAATATCTCCATTGGAAAATAATTTATAGGGATATGTTCTCTCACATTTTATCATTGGAAGGAAGTGAGAGAAAAATTCCAAGAAGGACTGAGAGGCACCTGGGCCTGGATTCATGTTAGGTATCATTCATCAGAACAGCTGGTTTGTCCAAAAATAATGATAGCCCAGGCTGCTGTTTTCCCTCAGCACCTGATACCCCTTCTTTACGTTTAGCAGAAAATAGAAGCTATGATGTTGGGAACTGCACACCTCAGAGCTGCTAGCATGAATGGCAAGGCTTCAGCTCACTCAGTTCCAAGCCCTAATGCTCCCTGCTTCCTTCTGACATGGCCACATACCAGGAAAGGCAAATGCTCCAGGGTCTCCAGGAAGAGTTGGGCCATTCATCCACCAAGAATGAGAGAAGCCACACATACAAAGGGAAGCGTGGGAAAATAATAACAAAAGGGAACAGCTAAGAACTAATAGATGTTGACCTGAGAAGTGAGGAAGAAATTGATGCAAGACCTTGGAGGATATTGAAGACAAGGAAAATGCTCCTTGACATCCTGTCATCACATATTCCATGACATAGCCTAGGAATGTCATTGGCAAACATCTTTGGAGAGCAATCTGGAATTCTCCAAATGACCCACTCACCTTGGGAGAGATTCTCTGTAGCTAAATAGGAGTCACCTGGTTTGAAGTCTAGGGAGATGAAAGGCTCCTTCATTGGCCAAATAATAGCTAGTGATCACAGGCATCACCATATGGAGGAAACGAACCACCAAACTAAGCCCTGTCAAAATTCATGAGTCACAAAATTGTATACTATACAGCTGACCCTTACAGCATGGGTTGTAAATGCTCAGGTCTACACTTACATGGATTTTCTTCTGCCTCTGCCACCCCTAAGACAGCAAGACCAACTCTTCTACTTCCTCCCACTCCTCAGCCTACTCAATGTGAAGATGATGAGGATGAAGACTTTTAAAATGATCACTTCCACTTAATGAATAGTAAATATATTTTCTCTTCTTTATGATTTTCTTACTAACATTTTCTTTTCTCTAGCTTATTTTATTGTAAGAATGTAGTATATGACACATATACATACAGAATATGTGTTCATTAACATGTTATCGGTAAGGCTTCTGGTCAACAGTGTGATATTAGTGGTTAAATTTTGAGGGAGTCAAAAGTATTCATGGATTTATAACTGAGATGGAGGTTGGCGCTCCTCACCCTCTTATTGTTCAAGGGTCAAGTGTAACAAAATATTTCATTTCTCTGTACGCAAAGCTTCAATTGTTGCTGTCTTAAGCATTCAAATTCGATGATAGCTTGTTACAGATGACAGGAACACTGGGCCTCAATATCCCCATCTGTAAAATGAAAGGATTGGCCTTCATGCACTCCAAGAGTCCTTACAATCCTAAAGAATCCCTTGATACACACTTTTTGTTTCTTTTACCTGAGTAATGCATAAATTTTTGCTACAGTGACTCTGTGTTATTCCTGCTAGCATACAAATTGCAGCGAGAACTAAATTTTTGAGCTACTGCGTTGGCCCTGAGTGTTTACTATAGAACTGAAATGTTTCACCAGATGGGAGCGTCAGCATAAACCATGTAAGTGGGGTCCACTCTTCCAGCATGCAGGGCACCCTTGCTTATGGTGTTAGACTCTCATTCAGAACTCTGCTAGCTACAACAGTAAAACAAGGAGGCCAAAAGCATCCCCCTCTCTCACTAAGAAACTGGTAGGAGGCAAAGAAGAGCCATTCCAAAAATGTTGAAATGAGAAAATGTACAAACTAGAAAAAAATTCCATAAATAGAAGTATATTTCTCCTACATTCAATTTTCCTTAATAATATCTTTAAGGACTGTCATTTACAAATTTATCTCAGCCATCTTTGAACCTATTTACATTTTCACCATGTTGAGAGAATGAGCTCCATATCATCTTTACATTTATTTGTCCTAAATTTACCTCCTTTAAGCTAGTTTTAGTAGTCTACCACCTCTTTCTCTCTGTATGACTAGGTTGAGCAAATCCAAAAATCTGAGTTGTGAAAAAAAATATACTGAAAATTAGCCATGTCAAATCCTCTGTAAACTGAATTATAATATAAAAATGCATAAAAATTGAATAGGTAGAGTTTTCCCATCCAACAGATACCCATGAAAGTCTCTCAGGAAAATATCACACAAAAGATGAAAGAAGCAAACTTGTTTGTAGCCTAAAGGGTCACCTGGTTATGACTTTAGGTTGTACAGTGGAAAGGACTTACAGACAAGAAAATCTGGGAGGGAGTCATGTTTCATCCCTTGCTCTCTATAACTCTTTGAGAAGTTCCCTGACCACTCGACCACCCTAAGACAACATGATTGCATATGTAAAAGGAGGGCACCCTCCTGGTTAAGACTATGGCCCAGGGAGCCAGCTTGCTTGGACTACATTCTACTCCCTCATGGACAGCTGTGTGACTATGGAAAAGGCACTTCACTTATCTGTGCTTCGTTTCTTTATCTGTAAAATGTGGAACTAATACTGCCTACTGCATGGTGTTTTCATAAGGTTTAAATACATAAAGCTCTTGGAACATGTCTTGGACTTGATGAGTACCATAAAAGTATTAGCTGTTATGATGACAGTCAGATACTAAATAGATACTCACTTTTTTTCCTTCTTCTGCAAGTTTAGCAATACAAATGAAGCTCTATTCCATTCTGGTTCCAAAGAGGCTATGCTTGTACCATGCAAATAAAAATTGCTAAGCGTACATAGAGGCTAGTTTGGTTGTTGATAAAGTAAATAGCAATAAATGACTTAAAAGTAGAAAAGACTTTGAACAAAAGGAAGAGCTTCCAGACTGCTAAGCTCGCTAAGACAAGAGAATCTGATGCATTATTTCCTGGGAGTCTTTAAGAAGACAGTGCATAATTAGGTGTCCTGGTTGCTATTTAGGAAGTCACCTAACAAGCATATGGTAGCATG
Organism: Chlorocebus sabaeus; assembly: GCF_047675955.1. Classification (NCBI taxonomy): domain Eukaryota; kingdom Metazoa; phylum Chordata; class Mammalia; order Primates; family Cercopithecidae; genus Chlorocebus; species Chlorocebus sabaeus. Next base: position 14,696,888 of record NC_132932.1, on the reverse strand, counting down.
TATTTGGAGAAAGAATGGCATCCAATGGCAGCTGGACAAGATGTTTTCTAGGCTGTTCTTCCAACTCATGAATTCTTATAAGGTCCTAAAAATGTAAAGCACATGGCATATTTCATTTCTTTGTATGTAAAGCTTCATTTCCTTTAGGGTCTCCTTGGTTGGTTTCACTGACTATGACCCATTGTTGGAGGGCTAACAGCCACTCACCTGGCAATGAAGGGCCAGTGTCTTGCAAAACACTAGAAGGATCTGAGCACTCTTGCCCAGGGCTGTGTCCAGGGGCTTAGGACCCAAGCCTAGTTACTGAGGCCTGTGGACCATACAGCAAGCAGATGTCAGCCAGTTTTACTCACAGCCCTCAGCGAATGCCATCATGACCAGCCCATATCTCCAAGGCCCACCCTGGAATTCACCTGCTGAAGTTTCCTCAGCTTCCTTTGTCTGTGCTTCAGGGTGTTCTCTGGCTGCCAAGTGTGCTCAGCCTATGCTAGGGGCTGGGGTGAACTTCACCTAACCAGGGAAAGATGTGATGAAAAAACACCCCAACTTCCTTGCCACTCTGTTAATGAACTGAATGTTTGTGCCCCTCTCAAATTTATATGCTGGCTCTCAAACCCCCAGTGTGGCTGTATTTGGAGATGGACACTCTAAGGAAGTAATTAAGGTCAAACGAAATCATGGGGTGAAAACCTGATCCAAAAGATTAGTCTTCTTATAAGAAGAAAGCTAAAGTTGGGTGTAGTGGCTCATGCCTATAATCCCAGCACTTTGGGAGGTTGGAGGATTGCTTGGGAGGTTGGAGGATCACTTGAGGCCAGGAGTTTGAGACCAGCCTGGCCAACAAAGTGAGACCCCCATCTCTACAAAAAATTTAAAAATTAGCCAGGCATGGTGGGTCATGCCTGTAGTCTAAGCTACTTGGAAGGCTGATGGGGAGAATCCCTCAAGCCAGGAGTTGGAGTTTACAGTAAGTTATGATCCTATGATCACACCAGTGCACTCCAGTTCGGGCAACAGAGTGAGACTCTATCTCTTAAAAAAGAGGAAGAAGAAGAGAGCTACAGAGTTCTTGCTCTTTCTCTCTCCATGGGCATGCACCAGGGAAAGGCCAGGTGAGAACACAGTGAGAAGGCAGCTGTCAGCAAGCCAAGACAAGAACCCTCACCAGAAACTGAATTTGCCAGCACCTTGATCATGCAGTTGGCTCCACAACTGTGAAAATACATTCCTGTTCTTAGGAGGAAAGTCTACAGTTTAGGCTTTAGGAGGCTTTGAACATTATGCAGTATCATTGAAGGCATTATGTGAAGGGCCAAGTGTGTTTGTGGAAAGGAGAAGGGGAAGACCTTCGATAGGGCTCCTGGGCTGAATGCCCACAGGTGTGCCTCAGATTTTCTTTACCAGACATGATACACTACCTTCTTTCACTCTCCGACCTCCTTTGGGTGAGAATGAATTATATAGAACCACATTTCTCCCACGTAGAAACAGCCCAAATCCCGGGTACAGAGTAATTCACTGTATACCAGGGAAGTAAGGGCTCCTGAAGGTCTTTCCAACGCAGGGGTTCTAGGATTTTATCATAAGACTACCCTTCATTTACATATGACATCATAACTCCCTGAAGGGAAGCCTCATGAGCTTACTGAGGGTTGGCTTCTGAAGGTGACACTTCCAACATGAAATGGTGGTTGGAGTCCCAAGTAGAAGGGCTTGTCAGTTGGCATCTATGGAAGGTGGACTCGCCTGCCTCAAGCTTGGCAGTTGGTCCCAATGCCCTGTTGTCATGGCTCTAGATTTACTGTTTTGTGCATGCAAACATAACTTTGTAATAAAGTCACTGTGTGTGATGCACTAACAGCATGTGTGATGCACTAACTGTTTGCGAGGGAAACGTGAAATCCTGTAACAAGTACCTTCCTCAAGAAAATGGGTGATTTTGATCATCACACGAGGACCCTGGGCTAATTTCACTGCCAAGGATATTTTTCCAGAGCATTAATCTAGTATAAATCACTTAAGTCAATCTCCAGAACCACTTTGGTCCTCATAATTTTTATTTGCATAATTCATCAATTAAAAATATTGGAGGAGAAATAAATTTGTTACTGCAGAACACATTCTTTTGACTCTCCATAAAATTATATACTAGAAATTTTAGGCTTACCTGGGCTCAGAATGAATTTGCTAGTCCCCTAGATATGCTACAAAGAGGAATCCTCATTTTTCAGGCAGCCGTTTTCTGTAGATACTTTGTAGACTAACAAACCTAGATTTGCATTCTCATTTCATGTATAACCTTGAAAAGTTGTTTCAACTCTCCAAACATTAATTCTTTCATGTAAATATTGGACACACACACACACACACACACACACTCGAGACTTAATTAATATAATAATATTTACTATTACTAGGGGTTGTTGTAAAAATTAATAAGAAAATGTACTTTGGGAGGTCGCAGCGGGCGGGACATGAGGTCAGGTGATCAAGACCATCCTGGCTAACACGGTGAAACTCTGTCTCTACTAAAAATACAAAAAAAAATTAGCCAGGCGTGGTGGCGGGCGCCTGTAGTCCCAGCTACTCCGGAGGCTGAGGCAGGAGAATGGCGTGAACCCGGGAGGCGGAGCTTGCGTGAGCTGAGATGGCGCCACTGCACTCTAGCCTGGGCGACAGAGCGAGACTCTGTCTCAAAAAATAATAAAATGTATGTAAAGTGTCTAATAAAAATCATCACATAATTGGCACTTTTAGTACGTATCTGTCATTCTTTGTCCATGAAACATCCATATTCTATTCCTGTATTTAAGCAATTCTCTACCTTTTTCATCTTGGTAGGAAATACAAACAATTCCAGATAACAACTTTCCCAGGATCCCTTGAAGTGAGGCCGCCACACCCACAAGGTTAGCCAATCAGATACACATACCCTAGGTTTGACCAATCAGATGCATCTGCTTAGACTTGAGCCAGAGGACTGTACTGCACATAAGCAGGACGCTGGAAAATCCTTCCACAGGGCTAAACTGGTAGCAGAAGCACATGGCTTGTTGAGGCACCAGAGACAGCAATGTCAGCTGTAGTATCTGGTGACCAGTGCTCAGTATAAGTAGTGATGTTCTCACTGGAATAGTTCTAAGCCATTATTTGGGCTGTGGTCCTGGCAACATGACTTTCTGCCCACTTTTCAAACCCAGTTCTCCAATTTTCCTGGTAAAGCTATAGGTAAGTCTATCCCTGTTACTTTTTACTGCCAACACAGATATGTGTGGTCTACTTGATTTAGGTGCCTTTCTGTAAACATACCTAAAAGCATGACTTTAGCCCTGGATTTTGATAAAGAAAACCAAAATGTAGGTTGAGAATGATGAACCCTTCACTATGAAAATGTTTTTCAAGCAGAAAATTACAAAGGATAAATGACAAACATGATCATTGGTAGTCGAATATCAATCTTTATGCTAAGGAATCAATGAATTTCTGGTCATGGTAGCTGAAATGATCTTTAATCTTGACTTGATCTTGGTTCTCTCCACCATTCATCACCTTTTACTTCCCTCTCTGCTTATCTGCTTCAGCATCCATCACCAGCCCACACTCCAATTGATCTGTTTTGTGTGGGGCTGCACTGAGGCTTAGTCGTTCTTTGTAGCAGGCAGAGCTGATTCATTAATTGCAGGGCATTCTCGAGGGCCGTCGACAGTTGCTCTAAATTCAGTAACTTACACCTGGTCAATTACATTCCTTTTGCTGTAACTTTGTGTATACCTATTCACCTTTGCCCAAACCCATAAAATGTTGAAATTCTGAAGTTTATCGTCTATGAAGTGCAAAAGCACCCTGATAAAGATTGCTGCAAAACATCAGCTTAAGCCTGGCAGGCTCGGCCAGGTATCATATCTCAGGTGGCCCATAAAAGTAAGTGAGTCTTATTATCAATGAGAGTTTGAGGAAACCGATCAGAAGCCCCTGCACAGTCCAACTGAACTCAGATTTTATTTACCTTTTATGTTTCCAGCTTTAATGTCTTGGCTCCGTGACCTAAACTTTATTTTTATTTGCACGATGTGACACAGTGAATTTATGAACACACATGCACATCCGTGCACACACACACATATACACACACACATACACATGCTGTCTTATAGATTTTATCAAATCTCTTCCACTTAAAAAAATAACAGTGAATTATAAACTATTTCAGACATACAAAGAGGTACAAAGAGTTATATGGTAAACATCTACATGCCTTACTTTCCTTTTTGCCTTTTCCATGTGATTGTGGATTTAGCCAAACTTTCCCTGGCATTTAAAGCAGGCATTTCACTTAGGAACTTCAGATTAGCTTACTCTATTATTTCTAGCAGGGATTTTATACTATAGCTTAAAAAATCCACTGAAACCTTTGTTGCCTTTCCTAGATAGGGAGACATATTTTAGAAATTCAGAATTCTGATTTAAAACTTAAAGTGAACTTGGAGGTCAATGAATAAACTGGGCTATCTCCACACTTAGTATATATTCATCTATCCAGTAGGTCTATTAATGCCTCTACTCTGGTTTGAATAACAATTGATGCTTTAAAATGGGACTCCAAAACATACTAGCATAAAACCACCATTTTATTATGATCAGGGCACCGGTCATAATAAAATGGGGGCAGTTTATCTCTGTTCTGTGAGATCTGGAACCTTAGCTGAAAAGATGCAGTGGCAGTTGGTGACTCAAATGCTGGGCACTGGAGTTACTTTAAGATGAACTCACTCACATGTTCAGTGATTGATGCCACCTGGGGCTACTGACCAGAGCTCTTATATGTGGCTTCTCCATGTGGCTTGGGCTCCCTCCCAGCATGGCTGTTCCTGGGAAGTCAAGTTTCCTACAGGGTGGTTTCATGTTCTAGAACTAACGATTTAGTAAACAAGGTAGAAGCTGTACCCCCTCTCCTATCCTAACCTAGCCTTAGAACTCATCTCTGCCACATTGGGTTAGTTACAAGTGACTCACAAGGTACGAGAAGGAGTGGCAAAGGATTCACAGCATTTTTATTTTTTATTTTGAGACAGGGTCTCACTCTGTCACCCAGGCTGGAGTGCAGTGGCGTGACCACAGCTCATTGCAACCTTGACCTCCCAGGCTCAAGTGATCCTCCCACCTCAGCCTCCCGAGTAGCTGGGACAACAGGTGTATGCCACCACGCATGGTTATTTATTTTATTTTATTTTATTTTATTTTATTTTATTTTACTTTATTTTATGTATCCCCCTATGTTTCCCAGACTGGTCTTGAAGTCCTGAGCTCAAGAAATCCTCCTGCCTCGGCCTCCCAAAGTGCTGAGATTACAGGTGGGAGCCACCACGCCCAGCCACAGCATTTTTTTTTCAACAACAACAATCTTAAATGGTCTGTCTGCAACTTAACCTTTGAACAACTCCCAGCATACCCACACAAGCCACCAAAGGACAGAGAAAGCAGCCCGTCTAGCCACTTACCCTTAAGAATGGCACACTTTAGTCTCCCTTGCCCAATATTGTCCTTTGGATTTTCCCCATTGCTAACTTGCATCTTATTTGGCTGCACACGTTGGCGAGCCCATTTCGATTGTTGACCCCAAGTCTAAACTCTCTCCCTGGCGCTGACCTGATTCTGCTCATGAAAACAGCCTCCCTGATGAGGTCTGCATTCTCCCAATTCCAGTGCATCTCTAGCCCTTGAGGTTAAAGGCATGAGGATTGGGTATAGTGCTTTGGAAATGAAAAGAAGAAAACAGGTTCAGGCCTTGCAAACACTTCTGAAAGCCTTATTCACATAGATTTAAGGTACGCTTCTTCTCATTAAAAGCAATGCAAAGTCTCTAGATTATATCTGGCCAAATGTTTCCATTTTAATAACAAATATTAAGTATGAAATCATTGAAAACCATGAAAGAGAGAGAATTCATGGGTTACATGAGGCAACAAACTACATCAGATTTCTAAATTGAAAAATTATTTATTCTTTCAAATGATTATTTTCTGAGTTCACTTGAAATCAAAGTCTATAGAGCACCCAATCATTTCTAAATAACAGGCTTGGGGATTTTACTGGAGTCAGGACATTGTGTTTCTCATTTATCATTTATGGTGTGTTTGTTTTTCAGAGGAATAAATCAGCCTAGAATCAAATGTTTGTATTTATTCTTCAGATACGTCCTGGCTGAACTATCACCAATGTCTGCACTGTAGTGTGGAATTAAACATTTTCTGTTTATCTTGTCTCTTTACACGTAAAATTTTTATTCTTTTCAGGGGCCTAACATTAACAAGGGTACTGGTCTTGGGATAAGAAATGAGAATCTACTCAGATCCTCTCCAGAAAATCTGCTTTATAATTCCCTAAAGCTACAATTACATGCAACCTGGATTCTTGAAATAAAACACAATTGAATTCAAATGACATCTACATGAGACCCAGTAACTCAATTACATTGTTTTAATGTTCTTAATGTGGTCAAAGGCAGCCCATGGCTTTATCATAAATTAGGCAAGCTTTTGAGGGAAATGCTGAAAAATTGCAAGTCCTCACGTATGGACTGACAACTGAACAATATGCTTGCTGTGCTTCAGAAAGAGGGGCCAGCTCTGTGAGGTGCTGTCGAAATGACTGAAAACCACCCACTGCGGATTTCTACTTCCCTGTATGAAAATCAGCCTTCTCAGGGATTATTACCACTGATAAGAGGGGAAAATTGCCTTCGCAGTTGATGATTGTGGTTAACTGGTAAGGGAGGCTTCATGTACTGGATCTTGGAAAATTCATAGGGATACAAAGATGCCAAGTGACAGGAGGAGGCTAGGGCAACCTGTGACAAAAGAGAACACAGCCACTTCCTCTACAGCAAGTCTGTGTAGAGCACCTATTATGCTTGAAACGCCCTTTCAAAAAAGCACATTTCAGTCAAAAGAATAATGCTCTGACTTCTAAAAGCACCAAATGTTAATTTTCAAGGAACCATGGCTCTTTTCCTTTGATAAGATCAGAAAAAAATTGTATGTATCTGTAAAATTGAAGAATGTTTGACCAAAGAAAAAATCTATAATTATTTTTGATTTTTAATATTTCCTCATTTTTGCTTATGTGACTAAATATTGATATAAAAGTTACAATCAGAATGGATATAATAATTTGTAATTCTTGGCTTAACAATATAGTTAGGATATTTTGTCTGCTTTTTTAATATTGTCATTATTAATGAACGTGAAACAGCTTGTCTATTTGAGGTAACTGATAGAAAAATTTGTAAAACTTATGGTTATTTCTAATTGTGGATACTAAAATCTAAAATATGGTCACTGTTTGTAATTGTTTACCATCATGGATAATAGTTAATGAAGTTTTTTTCTTCTACAGAATTCTCAAGATAAAATTCTGGGACGAGAATTACTGAGGCATAAGGCATGAACCTTATCTGTTGGATCTTCAAACAACTTCTCGCAGATTTTGTGCACAGCACAAGTCCAAGGGATGCAATTCACAAAGCTCCTTTCACCCAAAATCGTATGTTGTGAACAGAACCCTCGGCTTGACCCACCATGACCGTGCATGGCCACCCAACAACGCACCTTGAAATATCAGCCTACTGTTAAGTTGCTTTTTCAAAGATTAACCCAAAGAATTTCAAGGAAAAAAGAGAAAATCCCACTCTCCTGCTTAAGTTGTTGTTTAAGGAGTTAATTAGGGATACAAGGACAGAATATTTAATAGTAATAAATTAAGATAGGGCATTTCACTATAAAAACCATGGGTGGTTAACAGTATAATACTTAAGATGCAATTTCTTCAGGAAAATTAGGCACTTGTGAATTCAGTTAGAATTTTCAAATAATAAAAAATAAACATTTCAAGAAAAATTAAAAGTAATAAATAAAGATAAAAGAGGAAACAAATTTAGATAAAGATTAAAAAAAAGTCAAAATGATAAATATCGGCTGGGCACAGTGACTCACACCTGTAATCCCAACACTTCGGGAGGCCAAGGCGGGCAGATCACCTGAGGTCAGGAGTTCAAGATCAGCGTGGCCAACATGGTAAAAATTCATCTCTAGTAAAAACACAAAAATTAGCTGTGTGTGGTGGTGGGCGCCTGTAATCGCAGCTGCTTGGGAGGCTGAGGCAGGAGAAACCCTTGAACGCAGGAGGCAGAGGTTGCAGTGAGCCAAGATCACACCACTGCACTCCAACCTGGGGGACAGAGTGAGACTGTATCTCCAAAAATAAATAAATAAATAAATATAAAAAGATAAATATCATGACAATAAATCTAAAAGCGCTAATAAAGTAGACTGTTGATAAATCTAACAAGCAAGTACAGAAAAATAACAAATGAGCCATATAAAACTGAGAAAGGGTAAAAAAACAATATACTACTTTTAATGCCATTACCTTTTTTTTTTTTTTTTTTTTTTTTTGAGACGGAGTCTCGCTCTGTCGCCCAGGCTGGAGTGCAGTGGCCGGATCTCAGTTCACTGCAAGCTCCGCCTCCCGGGTGCACGCCATTCTCCTGCCTGAGCCTCCCGAGTAGCTGGGACTACAGGCGCCCGCCACCTCGCCCGGCTAGTTTTTTTGTATTTTTTTAGTAGAGACGGGGTTTCACCGTGTTAGCCAGGATGGTCTTGATCTCCTGACCTCATGATCTGCCCGTCTCGGCCTCCCAAAGTGCTGGGATTACAGGCTTGAGCCACCGCGCCCGGCCTGCCATTACTTTTAACGGCAAAAAACCACAATTTTTTGCACCAACCTAATAAAAGTGATTATGAATACTATGTTAATAAATGAAATTAAATATGAAAACTGTGATGAGTAATATGTCCAATTACAGACCCATAAATTCAAATATTCATGAAGGAAGTAAAGAGTCTAAGCAGACATATGACCAAAAATAAATAAATACAATGACAAAGATATTGGAGTTTACCAGTTTAGAAAAAAACAGAATCTCATTCTTAAATCGTTTCAGACATCCAGTGAACAAACAAACCTCTTGTTACATAAATAAATTGATGGCAAAAATAAGAGCTGATGATAAAACTCTTCTCGTAAGGCAAATTTTACTGATTCCTAAAGTTGGAGCAGATGCCATAAAAATTTAAACCTGTAATAACTACAAACTGCTCATTTTATAATATTAATTGGCAAAAGCAGAAATCAAGGTTGTGTATACACTGTGATTTCAATCATGTAAGGAAACCAACACTGCATGTTACAAACAATGAAACTGGGAAGAAAAAAATGTCAGAATATTCAGAGTGGTTCACTCTGGATTTAAGTGAGTGATTTCATTTCTCCTTTTTCTTTGAAGGTTTCCCTATTGCCTCTTTGAATTGGAGGGGCAAGACGGGCTCTCAGAAGGTGAATTGTGTCCCCCACAAAAATTCATATGTTGAAGTTCTAATTCCCAGTACCTCAGAGTGTGACTATATTTGGAGATAGAGTTTTTAAAGAGGCAATTAAGGTAAAATGAGGTCACTAGTGTGAGCCCTAATCCAATGGCAGGTGTCCTTTTAAGAAAAGAAAATGTGGGAAGGAGATGTGAAGAAACAAGAAGACAGCCATGTACTAGCCAAGGAGAAAAGCCTGGAATAGATCCTTCTGAGAGGTGAAGGCAGCCGGACTTCTGGGTCGGGTGTGGACTTGAAGAACTTTTCTGTCTTACAAGAGGTTTGTAAAATGCACCAATCAGTGCTCTGTAAAAATGCACCAACCAGCACCCTTTAAAATGGACCAATCAGCACTCTGTAAAATGGACCAATCAGCAGGAAATGGGCAGGGACAAATCAGGGAGTAAAAGCTGGCCACCCCAGCCAACAGCCTCAACCAGCTGGGATGCCCTACCACGGTGGGTAAGCTTTGCTTTTTCACTCTTCATGATAAATCTTGCTGTTGCTCACTCTTTGGGTTCGTGCCACCTTTAAGAGCTGTAACACTCATGGCTTCATTCTTCAAGTCAGTGAGACCATGAACTCACTGGCAGGAACAAACTCTGGACACGCTTCCTTCACAGCTCACAGAAGGAACCAAACTGGCTGACACACTTTGATCTTGAACTTTAAGCCTCCAGAACCATGAGAAAAAAAAAATATACATATATATATATATATATATGTATATTTTGGTGGTGTTGTTTAAGCCACCCAGTCTGTGGTACTTTGTTAAGGCAGTCTTCACAAATGAACACAAGGTCCTCCCCTTCCTTCCTTCCTTCCCTTCCTTCCTTCCTTCCTTCCTTCCTTGCTTCCTTCCTTCCTTCCTTCCTTCCTTCCTTCCTTCCTTCCTTCCTTCCTTCCTTCCTTCCTTCCTCCCTCCCTCCCTCCCTCCCTTCCTCCCTTGCTCCCTTCCTCCCTTCCTTCTTTTTCTCCCTCTCCCCTCCTTCCCTTTCTCCCTTTCTCCCTTCCCTTCTCTCCTCTCCCGTCTCTCCCTCCGTCCCTCCCTCCCTTAGTAATCTCATTGGAGAACTTGAAAACAATTTAAAAAGCATGTATTACTTCTACATACAAATTTTCATTACACTACTTGCCAATACCCTTGGGGGCAGTTATTTGAATTACTGGGAGCTGTATTAGTAATGTTATACTCAATATTTGGAACCAACAACTCCAACTAAGGGAAAGTCACTGGACTAGGTAGCTATAAGTCAATTCTGTTTTAGTGGCTTTGAGCTTTTTTTCATCAAGTAATAAAGATGAAAAGAATGGATGGGCGTCTTTGTGCCAAGAATAGTGTCAGTGGGGATAGAAAAGGAAAGGTCATTACCTCTGCATATAAGTTCCATCTGATCAAAGCTGCATTACTCAGTGATGTCGGGTTTTTATAGCTGTTCTTTCATAGCTATAAAAATATCTCTACTCTTGATATTCCTGAAGGGAAAATAATGCAGTTATTGCCAGGCTGAAACCCTGAAGCACAAAGCATCTTTATCCCCATTGAATCAATTGCCTTTATAATTCAAGTCTTGGTAACGCAAGTATTTTATAAAATACTATAACAGAAAGAAAATTTGGTTATGCATCCAAAGAGAGAACTCTACAAGGATCGAGTAGGCGATTCATACCCTGCAGCATTTCCAGTCCCATCAGGGGACCAGGCAGGTGACTTTCGTACTAGACGTACTGATGTAAACTTCACTTCCACAAAGAAATATGCTTTCTGCCATCATCCCTTCAAGTCTACCTTTTTCTTTTCCCATTTTTCACAAGGGCATATTTGCAGATAACTATTTCTCTACTATAAAGAAAAATGGCACTGTGAACAGCTGGCAAGTGGCACTGACCCTAATCTTCATTGAGTAGAGGGTGGCTGAGACTTCACGAACCTGGCAAGCATGTGCTCCCTCCAAAGGGGTATAGCTGCCCGGCCAAAGCTGACTCTGCAGAATATTCATCAGTAGCTAATAAATGAAAGAACATTTTTGATGGCTATGTGAATTCTCCAAGTTTTATAAATGTTGGCTCAAAAATTGTTCAAGTACCTTATTTGCCAAATCAATTACTCTTGTGAGTGGGATGCAACCACTGCTAGTGGAATAAACAAAGTTCTGCTCTGGAAGTCAGAAAAATGAAATCCTGGCTCTGTGTGTTACTGTTGTGTGGTCTGAGGCATTACTGGACTGCTTGGCTTTCAGTTTCATCACTTGCAAAATTTATGTTTTTTTGTTTGTTTGTTTTTTATTTGTTTTTTTGATAAAGCTTCCAGCAGAGGGTCTGATATTTAGCAGGTCTTTAATAAATGTTAGGTGATTATAAATACACTTACAAAAATCTATTATCATGAGATGATGTATCAATTAGACGAGGCAGATAAAGCAATGGACAAAATTCAGTACCCATTCTGAACAAAGAACTTATGTTAAATACAGAGACACTTTCATAATAGGGTTACTACTTATACCCAAAGTAATTTAAACCTCATGAAAGATGCTTTCTTGAAATTTCATTGAATGTTTTCCACTGTAACCTATATCTTATTCTTAGTTAACCTACCTAAGATCTAAGACAGAAAAAGCTTGAGAAGATTTCCACTCCCCAGGTGGGCAATCAAAGGCTACATGATTTCCCTAAGATCCCACAGTGAGTCACAGAACGCAGGCAGCATTAGATCTCAGTTTTAGTCCACAAGATGAGTGAGCAAAAATATTTCCAACACAACATTTTTAAAATGTCTTCCTTGGGTGCCTGATTACTTCAATTATTCCAGGATGATCTGGTGATATCTGGTGACTTAGTATGGATTCCAAAATGCCATCCTAAACTCAATAGGTGGATGTCCTTTATCTTTGGATTCAAGGAAGGAACGAAATACCCAAGAAGCAAAGGGGACTTGAAGTGCAGAAGAGTTCAAGAAGGTAGCGGAGTAGTATTTGCCAGTTTCCAGTGTGTAAATTCTCCTACCATGGCCGATTTCAAGCTACCACTGTGGTGTCAACCAGACTGCCAATTTTTTGAAACTTTGGTAATCAGCTCTTTCATGCCACTTGAAGTAGGCTCCAGCACAACACCAGCTCTGCCTGTCTTCATTTCTGTGAATTACCACCTGAAAACGTGGCTTTGATGATCACATACTTGGAATAATACTCTTGTTTTTGTTGTTGCTTTTTCAATTTATTTTTAATTGCCCCAAATTATTTTTTCCCAGTACCACTCATATGTAAAATGCAAGTAATTTGCTTTTTGGCTGTGATATGGGTATAAATCCTGCCATATGAAAGAAGAGAACATCTTATGGCTATACCCTTTCAAGCATCTCTCCTCCAGCTCTTCTGGCGTAATACCTGATGGAAGGGAACAGCTCATAAGCAGGGACTGGGAAATATGGTAATATTTTGACTTATAAATGTTTGTGAACATTTCTGTCTGTCAGGATTGAACCAATAAAATGTCCTAAGATTCTTCTAGTCAAGAAGTTGTTGTATTACTTTAGGATACAAAAGAACCTCCAAACACCATGATGACTAAAATAAGAGGACAGAGGGAAACCCCGGTGACCCTGACAATAAGAACAAAATCAATATATCATATTTTTGTGGCCTTTTATATTACAAAGCACTTTTACACACGTTCTCAGAGTTCTGGACATTGCATTTTAAGAGGACATTGATAAATGGGAGAACATCCAGAGGAGACCACTAACAATAAGAAATACTTACACTGCAGGATTGTGTACAGTGGGGCATGGACTCTACCAGTGGTTTTACCTGTTCAATCTTATTTAATTCTTTCAACTCTCCCATGATCTTATAGAGGAGGAAAACAATAATCGGAGATTATGATTAGTAATTTGTCTTATGTCATGCATTTGGTGAATGATGAAGCTGATATTTAAAACCAAGGAATCTGATTCCAAAAGTTGTTCTCTTAACTACTAGATAGTATTCAAACCATATTTTGCCTGACATAGAGATTAACCAGTGAAATGCTAAATGTTTCAAGTTCTCGAAAGCTCCTCATCTAGATTGAGGAATTACATCTATGAGTGTCCCCGGAGGAAGGCACTAAGACCAGAGTGTAGAAAATGTGCTAAAATGCTGATGTGGAGACAAAATAGGCTCATCTTTCTCTAGCAGAAGCCTAAAATGGAAGGAACCATCTTGGGAAATCATGATTTTCTCATCATTGAATGACTCCCAAAGACTGGATTATAGGTTTGGGGTACTTCTAGGAAGAATATGGACTAAGAAGTGTAGTTTGGATTAGATAACCTTCCTATGCTGTCCAATGCAGTATCCACTATCCACGTGTGGCTATTTAAATTTAATTAACGCTGAGCAAAAATTAAAATTCAGCTCCTCGGTCATCCTAGTCATGCTTCATGTGCTGAATAGCCATCTATGACTAGTGACTATCGAGTTGGTGGACATGTTGGGTGTGCAGATGTATAGAACATTTCCAATATTGCAGAAAGTCCTATTGCACAGTGTGGTTCTAAACTATAAAATCTGCCTTTTAGAATTCTCTGTGATTTTGAGAAAAGCAGGATGAGTAATAATTCTAATTTTATAAATGAGAAAATTGAGGTTGGAAACTTTTTTCCTAGCTTAAGTGTTAACACTTCATGATCCTCTGATGCCTACACACACCTTGCTCCCACCACCAAACACCTGTTTCCACTGCTGCAGCCGCTGGGCTGTGGGTGTTCAGGCAGATTCCCTTAATTATTTCCAGTGCTTCTTTTTTGTGGCCAAAGGAGAACCTGGTAATGTGCTGTTTGGTGTGTAGATAATTATCAGTTATCCGTGACTCCCCTTTCATTTGCCCACAGAGCATTTCCTGAGATCTTTGAAAGCTACTGGGCCACAATGCTTTGTGGGCAAAGAGAGGAATTATAGCGGCTGAGAGGAAAATAAATTGTGATGTCAGCTTGATTACAGTGTTGGTTACTGCTCAGTCAAAACTTTGTGATAAAGAGCCTTTCCACAGGAAATTCATTTACAGATACCATCTACCATCTAGCACGGCACCTCCTGCTGACCACCTCAGCAGCAAAGGGAGTGCTGCAGGAGTACCTGTGGTCAGCTTGGTGTTGGCATTAGGGCAGATCCCTATGGAAGGTACAAGCCTTGCAGGACTTCCTCAATCCAACAGAATTGAAATTTATTCATCTCAACATTCAGGCAACTGATTTAAGAGGAAAAGCATTCAAGACCTGAGGTGCCTACTCAATAAATCCACACTAATCTATTATTGACTGGCTGACTTTCTAGTGGGTTCTGACCTTTATTTATCTGTCTTAACAATAAATCAGAAATAGTCACCGTGGGGTGGTGCATGCTTTAATTTTGGATAATGTTCAAGAAGAAACACTTGTGGAGCCTTCTTTATGCCAAATAGTAAGCTAGGTATTTCTACAATACCTTATCCCACTTAATTTGCATATCATCAACACAAGAAAGGTATTTTCCTCATCCTGATTTTATAAATGAGGAGACTATAGTGTAATGAGCAGTAGAGCTGGAAGTTAACCTCGAGTCTTCAGATTAGAACTCTAGGGCTTTTTCTGCTAATACATAGCTACTGCTTAGAAGAAAGGTGGCATAAGATTTTGATTTGAATATCCTATTCTTGGACTCCCAGGATATCTCACTGTATCTCATCAATGCCTCACTAACTTATTGCCTCCCTATGCCCGCAGATAATGTCATCAGTAACAATATTACTCAAATGCTACCAATATATAAGTTGGTCGTTCTTTCTTTTTGTTTGCATATGACACTTCCCCTACCTAAAAATGTGTCCTCCCTTCCCTCGTAACTGCACATGTACCCTAGAACTTAAAGTATAATAATAAAAAATAAATAAATAAATAAATAAAAATAAAAATAAAAAATCCCTGACTTTCAAGATCATTTTAGTAATCCTATCACTTCAAGACAGCCACTTGGGGCCGGGCCAGGTGGCTCACGGTTGTAATCTCAGCACTTCAAGAGACCGAGGCGGGCGGATCGCTTAAGGCCAGGAATTTGAGACCAGCCTGGCTAAGATGGTGAAACCCCATCTCTACAAAAATACAAAAATTAGCTGGGTGTGGTGGCGCACACCTGTAATCCTAGCTTCTTGGGAGGCTGAGGCAGGAGAATGTCTTGAACCCGGGAAGTGGAGGTTGCAGTGAGCCGAGATTGTGCCACTGCACTGCAGCCTGGGTGACAGAGTGAGACTTCATCTCAAAAAAAAAAAAAAAAAAGAAAGAAAAGAAAAGAAAGGAAAGCCACCTGGAGAATGCTGACAATCATGAGTTATGCAGGAACCCCGAATGGACCAACTTTTCCTTTAAAACTCATTTATAATGCTTCTATATCATTAATTAGTTTTCATGGCCCAGGTGTTTTAATGTGTGCATCTTACATACTTTAATTGTGTATCTCTTTTGAGGAAGAAAGCTATCCTTCATTGCTGGTGCTTCTTTCCTATAGTATGCTCACATTTTTTATCAAAAGAACATCCAGTATTTGAATTTAGAATCAGAGCTCAAGTTGTCTAAATGGGTTGGTTCCTTTTTTGATTTGAACCCTAAGGCTTTTTTATTCTGCTGGGTTTTTTGTTTTTTGTTTTTTGTTTGTTTGTTTGTTTGTTTTCAAGCCACCTATCTAGTTTAGTCCTCTCACACAGTAATGAATTAGAATTCATACTGCTTATTATATTAGATATTTCTTTCTTTAATACCCGTAATGATTCTTGGCCACTAAGACACACATCAAGTCAACAACTTGATGTATACATTATATCAACTATGCTTTATTCCTGTCATCTGAATTATTATCAGAGACAAAGTAATTGGGGAAGCCCTGAAAGGCAATAATCACCACAAACCATTATAATAGTTTATTGAATTTGATGAATAATATTACTTTGACCTCATATCACATTTATCTTTCAAGTAGTTGATGTACCTCATAGTAATTGCTAAATACATAGAATTTACTGTCACTCAGTGTATGGAGACCATGGAGGCATCAAGGAATGACTTGAATCTGGACACAATTAGTTCTGGACATAATTAATAGTAACACCTGAGATGTCCGGAAGAGTAAGGAATAATCCACTTTGAATGAGAGAAACTTAAGAAATTAAAGATTATTCTTCTAAGTCATGAGGGCTTTTTAAATTTTAATTCATTCTAAAATAACCTTTCTATTTTCTGCCTAAGAAAATAGGGTGGCTTGTAAGAAAATTTAAAATTTATCCTTGTCTCCTGAGTGAGGGTGATTGTTAGGTACATTAAGGAAGGCCCACATAGGTAAGATATGTATAGTTCCAAAGGGCCTGGGCTTTGAAGTCAAGCAGACCTGGATTTAAATCCTCTTTTTATTATTTAGGATGCTTTGGGGTGCAAGTGATGTAAAATCCTCAACTCAAGTGCCTTACGCAGCAAAGAAACTATTATTTCATAGCAAGAGGTTGGGAGTAGGGTGGCTTCAGAGTCAGTCCATTTTTCACATCAGGAAGTCATCACAAGAAAGACCCAGATTCTTTCTTGTTTCTTTGCCACTCTTAGTGCTTTGAATTTGTCCTCAGGCTATGGTTGGACAGTAGAGCAATGGCGTGTATCATTGCCAGCTACAGCAACATCCAGTAAAAGAAGGGACCGTCCCTTCTTTGGGTCTCTTTTGGGGAGGGACACAACCTTTCCCAGAAACTTCAGAGCAGCCATCTGTTCATATCCCCTCATTTAGAATTGGGTCACACCCATACCCCTGAGCCAATCACCGACAGGGGGCTGGAGGCATCAGGATTGCTTTAGGGCAATTAGGATTCGTCTGCTGGAACTGAGGCACATGGCCCCACAGAGGAAGGTGGGCAGGAAGGGGCTGTAGCAAGAGGAAGGAAGGGACGGGTAGCAAGGAAACGTAGCTCACTAGCTGCAAGACCTTGGGCGCATTCATTAACATCTTTAAATCTTAATTTCTAAATCAGAAACATGGAAATAATACCTACACTATACCTCATAGAAGTGTGAGAATTAGATCAAGTGACCTTTTCGCAGTGCCTGACACACAGGAAGGTTGGTAGATCGTTTTGTTTTAGGAAACTCCAGACTCTGCTTCCCGGTTAATGCTGCTTCTGTCTGGTCTTTTGTGAAGAAACATACCATTCCCAGTCGTGTGCGTGTGTGTGTGTGTAGAATATATCCATGGTTCACATGGGAGAGAATTTCTTCTACTTAGCAAACACCTTCGGAATCTGGAGGAACCTGTGCTTATTTGAAGGCAATCAAAAAATTTTCTCTCTAGATGTCTGTGTAATTATGTATTTAATACTACATTTCAAATCAGAATTGGTTGATTGAGATAAATGGAGATAAGCAGAAGGAACATTCAACAAAGATTTCATGTTCAAGTCATTATGCAAAGTACTGGGACAAAGGTGAGGCACAGCAAAAGCGAAAGAAATGTGGAGGAATGGTGAGTTTGTATAAAGCAATAGAATAGTGAGCAATAAGATAGAAAATGCCGTGTGACAACACAATTGGCAAGCTTTGAGTGTTAAGCCAGAAATTTGGGACTTTATATTCTTAGCATGGGGCAGGGGACAGAGCAGAACCGTGAAATATTTTCATTAGAGATGAAACATGAAGAAAACATTCTTATGGAACCTAACCTGGCAGTGGTATAAAAGAACAATTGGAAAGTGTATAAAGTACTTCCATCAAGCCAGTTAGGAGAATTTAAGTCAGGTTAGTTAGTCTCAAAAGACAAACCACCTTCAAACTCTCATGACATAAACAAACAAGCAAATGTTTATTTCTCACTCATCTGACCTGTTTGTTTCCAGGAAGCAGGGAACTCTGTTCTTTATGTTCACACAGGGATCCAGCCTGGTGGATAGTGCCAACACTGTAAATGGTGACGATTACCATGACAAAGGGAAAGAAAGCTCTAGGGGGTATCACACCAGCAATTAAATGCCTTGGCCTGAAGCAACATACAGTGGTGTGGTGGGGCCAGCTTATGCCAGCTCACAAAAGCCAATTGTGTGCATCTCTTCCCAACTCCACATCCAAGTCTGTCATGTTGATAGTTCTAAATCAGCCAGGCTGGGAACATTTACACTACAGAAACTGGCAAGCACTACAAATCATGGTTCACTCTTCCTCCCACTCCTCCCCACCAAAAAAAGATACCTAGTAGTTAAACTTTTACCAACACGCCTCCGGATTCACTTCACTTTCACTCAGGACTCATTGGCCAGAACTAGGCATGTAGCTCAACCCTGATACAAAAGGATCAAGAAGTTCAATCCTGCTATTGCCTCAAAGGGAGAGAGCCACAAATATTTAGTGAACACTAATGACAACCACAGGTTAATGCCAGAGCTTAGGTGTTTATTCATATATACATTCATTCAACAATCACATCTAGAGCACTTTAGACTTTAATCTGGGAGCAATAAAAAAGAGAAGCAGAAGAGTTTTAAGCATGGATGGGATGCCAGTTATCAACTTACTGCCTCTCAGCTCCTAATCTACCCTCCATTGACTGGCTTGAGAGACTGGAGATGGATCCTGTAAACATTTTCTTCTGCTAGTAGAGGCCGCAGGACGGACACTGAAGAAGGAAAGGGCTTATTCCTGGTTCCAGTGAGATTTCTCTGTTTTTTGATCCTATAGTACTCCTCTGGTATGAGAGATGCTAGTATCAGTGGCGCTCATGTCCAGGAAGTTTCAGAGGCACCCTGAAGGATAACTTCTTAGCAAGTTTCATGGAAGCCTCAGTCAGTTTCCCAGCATGTACAGCAGCAGCCCCCCTCCAAGTGGCTTCCTGGTGGCTCTTCAGTGAGTCCTACTGATGCTGCAGTTTCCCGATGAGTTCAACAGCATGCCCCACGGGCGGCTTCCTCGCAAGTTTTTCTAGCACATGAATATAGATGGTTTCCTGCCTGCCAGGAAAATATTTCAAGTCATTTCTGGTACCTGGCAGTACCAGAACAGGAGACTCCCAGCTTGCCAGCCTCACCCCATAGCTCTCTGCCTGCTAACCTCCACCTCCCAACTGTGGAACAGCTCTGGTTAAGGCCACTTTATGACCACGAGGGATGTGGCACAAAAGAGAATAAATCACCACCATGGAGATGAATGGAGAGCAGATAAATGATGTCTTCATAGGTTCACTGGAAGGTGAAGGAAATGTCTAGAGAAATTGAAAGTGAGGTGACATCATTGATAATGGAGTAACAGCCAGGATTCAACAGGATTGGGATTAGGGTGAGTCCACCAAGACCAAGTCATGCTACTGCACGGTTAGATCCTGTCTTTATTTAAAATGTTGATATTTTGCTCATTTTGATGTATTTTACATTAATTTTCATTTTTTAAAACATAGTACATTAAAATAGTATTTATCTTGATTACTGATTTTTTTTTTTTTTTGGCACCTACTTAAATTTTGCATGCTTCCCTCACCCTTGTCCTAGCTCTGGCAGCAATGTCAGGGGGTCTGAGAGAGTTTGGGAAACAAGGGGGGTGGGAGGCAGGCAGAGTGGGCTGCCAGATCCCAGGCTAGAAAATGCAGAACACGGTGAAGACAGCAAGAAGCTTAACTAATAGGTCTGAGGCTAAGTAGTGATGGCAGTCAGAATGCTTTTAAATATGGATGTTAAGGACATAGCAAGAGAAAATGGATAGAACAGATTGCATATGGCAACTTTTTATATTGGTGATAGAACTAGTAAGCGGGTAATTAAAGGTGATCCTCTTCATGAGGAAGACATGGCAATACATGCAGTAGGAAAACAAAAGACTTAAAAGGAATTACAAGGACTAATAGGACCTGGCAATTATTTTGGTGAAGATGTGTGGTGGTAGAAGGCAAATGACAGGGAGGGTCCAGAAATGACTGCATGGATGAACCTGGAGGACATTATACTAATTGAAATAAGCCAGACTTATAAAGACAAACATTGCATGATCTCACTTACATGTGGAATCTAAAAAAGTCAAACTCATAGAAGCAGAGAGTAGAATGGTGGTTACTAGATGCTGGGGGAGGGGGAAATGGGGAGGTGGTTAAAGGGTACAAAATTTTAGTTGTGTGAGGTCAATTCTGGAGATCTACTATGTATAGCATAGTACCTATAGCTGGCAATACTATACTACATACTCAAGATTGGTAAGAGGTTAGATCTTATGCTAAATGTTCTTACTAAAAAGCAACAAGAACAACAACAATAATAATAAAAGGAGTGGGAGAAAACTTTGGGAAGTGATGGATGTATTTATAGCCATGTTGGTAGTACAGTCATGGTTTCACAAGTGTATAGATTCCCCAAACTCATTGAGATGTATATATTAAATATGTGCAGCTTTTTGTATGTCAATCATATTTCAATACAGGGGTTTAAATAAATAAATAAAAAGATTTTTTTATACTTTAAGTTCTAGGGTACATGTGCACAATGTGCAGGTTTGTTACATATGTATACATGTGCCATGTTGGTGTGCTGCACCCATTAACTCGTCATTTACATTAGGTGTATCTCCTAATGCTATCCCTCTCCACCTCCCCACAATAGGACCCGGTGTGTGATGATCCCATTCCTGTGTCCAAGTGATCTCATTGTTCAATTTCCACCTATGAGTGAGAACATGCGGTATTTGGTTTTCTGTTCTTGTGATAGTTTGCTGAGAATGATGGTTTCCAGCTGCATCCATGTCCCTACAAATGACATTAACTCATCCTTTTTTATGGCTGCATAGTATTCCATGGTGTATATGTGCCACATTTTCTTAATCCAGTCTGTCACTGATGGACATTTGAGTTGATTCCAAGTCTTTGCTATTGTGAATGGTGCCACAATAAACCTGTGTGTGCATGTGTCTTTATAGCAGCATGACTTATAATCCTTTGGGTATATCTCCAGTAGTGAGATGGCTGGATCAAATGGTATCTCTAGTTCTAGATCCTTGAGGAATTGCCGCATTGTCTTCCACAATGGTTGAACTAGTTTACAGTCCCACCAATAGTGTAAAAGTGTTCCTATTTCTCCACATCCTCTCCAGCACCTGTTGTTTCCTGATTTTTTAATGATCGCCATTCTAACTGGTGTGAGATGGTATCTCATTGTGGTTTTGATTTGCATTTCTCTGATGGCGAGTGATGATGAGTATTTTTTCATGTGTTGGTTGGCTGTATGAATGTCTTCTTTTGAGAAGTGTCTGTTCATATCCTTTGCCCACTTTTTGATGGGGTTGTTTGTTTTTTTTCTTGTAAATTTGATTGAGTTCTTTATAGGTTCTGGATATTAGCCCTTTGTCAGATGAGTAGGTTGCAAAAATTTTCTCCCATTCTGTAGGTTGCCTATTCACTCTGATGGTAGTTTCTTTTGCTGTGCAGAAGCTCTTTAGTTTAATTAGATCCCATTTGTCAATTTTGGCTTTTGTTGCCGTTTCTTTTGGTGTTTTAGACATGAAATCCTTGCCCATGCCTAGGTTCTGAATGATATTACCTAGGTTTTCTTCTAGGGTTTTTATGGTTTTAGGTCTAACATTTAAGTCTCTAATCCACCTTGAATTAATTTTCATATAAGGAGTAAGGAAAGGATCCAGTTTCAGCTTTCTACTTATGGCTAGCCAATTTTCCCAGCACCATTTATTAAATAGGGAATCCTTTCCCCATTTCTTGTTTTTGTCACGTTTGTCAAAGATCAGATGGCTGTAGATGTGTGATATTATTTCTGAGGACTCTGTTCTGTTCCATTGGTCTATATCTCTGTTTCAGTACCAGTACCATGCTGTTTTGGTTACTGTAGCCTTGTAGTATAGTTTGAAGTCAGATAGCATGATGCCTCCAGCTTTGTTCTTTTGGCTTAGAATTGTCTTTGCAATGTGGGGTCTATTTTGGTTCCATATGAACTTTCAAGCAGTTTTTTCCAATTCTGTGAAGAAAGTCATTGGTAGTTCAATGGGGATGGCATTGAATCTATAAATTACCTTGGGCAGTATGGCCATTTTCATAATATTGATTCTTCCTATCCATGAGCATGGTATGTTCTTCCATTTATTTGTGTCCTCTTTTATTTCACTGAGCAGTGGTTTGTAGTTCTCCTTGAGGAGATCCTTTACATCCCTTGTAAGTTCGATTCCTAGGTATTTTATTCTCTTTGAAGCTATTGTGAATGGGAGTTCATTCATGATTTGGCTCTCTGTTTGTCTGTTACTGGTGTATAAGAATGCTTGTGATTTTTACTCATTGATTTTGTATCCTGAGACTTTGCTGAAGTAGCTTATCAGCTTAAGGAGATTTTGGGCTGAGAAGATGGGGTTTTCTAAATACACAATCATGTTATCTACAAACAGGGACAATTTGACTTCTTCTTTTCCTAACTGAATACCCTTGATTTCTTTCTCTTGCCTGATTGTCCTAGCCAGAACTTCCAACACTATGTTGAATAGGAGTGGTGAGAGAGGGCATCCCTGTCTTGTGCCAGTTTTCAAAGGGAATGCTTGCAGTTTTTGCCCATTCAGTATGATATTGGCTGTGGGTTTGTCATAAATAGCTCTTATTATTTTGAGATACGTTCCATCAATACGGAATTTATTGAGAGTTTTTATCATGAAGGGCTGTTGAATTTTGTCAAAGGCCTTTTCTGCATCTATTGAGATAATCATGTGGTTTTTGTCTTTGGTTCTGCTATGCTGGATTACATTTATTGATTTGCGTATGTTGAACCAGCCTTGCATCCCAGGGGTGAAGCCCACTTGATCATGGTGGATAAGCTTTTTGATGTGCTGCTGGATTTGGTTTGCAGTAGTTTACTGAGGATTTTTGCATCGATGTTCATCAGGGATATTGGTCTAAAATTCTTTTTTTGTTGTATCTCTGTCAGGCTTTGGTATCAGGATGATGTTGGCCTCGTAAAATGAGTTAGGGAGGATTCCCTCTTTTTTTATTGATTGGAATAGTTTCAGAAGGAATGGTACCAACTCCTCCTTGTACCTCTGGTAGAATTCGGCTGTGAATGTGTCTGGTCCTGGACTTTTTTTGGTTGGTAGGCTATTAATTATTGCCTCAATTTCAGAGCCTGCTATTGGTCTATTCAGGGATTCAACTTCTTCCTGGTTTAGTGTTGGGAGAGTGTAACTGTCCAGAAAATTATCCATTTCTTCTAGGTTTTCTAGTTTATTTGTGTAGATGTGTTTATAGTATTCTCTGATGGTAGTTTGTATTTCTGTGGGGTCGGTGGTGATATCCCCTTTATCATTTTTTATTGTGTCTCTTTGATTCTTTTCTCTTTTCTTCTTTATTAGTCTTGCTAGCGGTCTATCAATTTTGTTGATCTTTTCAAAAAACCAACTCCTGGATTCATTGATTTTTTGGAGGGTTTATTGTGTCTTTATCTCCTTCAGTTCTGCTCTGATCTTAGTTATTTCTTGCCTTCTGCTAGCTTTTGAATGTGTTTGCTCTTGCTTCTCTAGTTCTTTTAATTGTGATGGTAGAGTGTCAATTTTAGATCTTTCCAGCTTTCTCTTGTGGGCATTTAGTGCTATAAATTTCCCTCTACACACTGCTTTAAATGTGTCCCAGAGATTCTGGTATGTTGTATCTTTATTCTCATTGCTTTCAAAGAACATCTTTATTTCTGCCTTCATTTTGTTATGTACCCAGTAGTCATTCAGGAGCAGGTTGTTCAGTTTCCATGTAGTTGAGCGGTTTTGATTGAGTGTCTTAGTCCTGAGTTCTAGTTTGATTGCACTGTGGTCTGAGAGACAGTTTGTTATAATTTCTGCTCTTTTACACTTGCTGAGGAGTGCTTTACTTCCAACTATGTGGTCAATTTTGGAATAAGTGCGATGTGGTGCTGAGAAGAATGTATATTCTGTTGATTTGGGGTGGAGAGTTCTGTAGATGTCTATTAGGTCTGCTTGGTGCAGATATGAGTTCAATTCCTGGATATCCTTATTAACTTTATGTCTCGTTGATCTGTCTAATGTTGACAGTGGGGTGTTAAAGTCTCCTACTCTTATTGTATGGGAGTCTAAGTCTCTTTGTAAGTCTCTAAGGACTTGCTTTATGAATCTGGGTGCTTCTGTATTGGGTGCATATATATTTAGGATATATATTCATCTTCCTGATGAATTGATCCCTTTACCATTATGTAATGGCCTTCTTTGTCTCTTTTGATCTTTGATGGTTTAAAGTCTGTTTTATCAGAGACTAGGATTGCAACCTCTGCTTTTTTTTTGTTTTCCATTTGCTTGGTAGATCTTCCTCCATCCCTTTATTTTAAGCCTATGTGTGTCTCTGCATGTGAGATGGGTCTCCTGAATACAGCAAACCGATGGGTCTTGACTCTTTATCCAGTTTGTCAGTCTGTGTCTTTTAATTGGACCATTTAGTCCATTTACATTTAAGGTTAATATTGTTGTGTGTGAACTTGATCCTGTCATTATGATATTAGCTGGTTATTTTGCTCACTAGTTGATGCAGTTTCTTCCTAGCATCAATGGACTTTACATTTTGACATGTTTTTGCAATGGCTGGTACCTGTTGTTCCTTTCCATATTTAGTGCTTCCTTCAGGATCTCTTGTAGGGCAGGCCTGGTGGTGATAAAATCCCTAAACATTTGCTTGTCTGTAAAGGATTTTATTTCTCCTTCACTTATGAAACAGTTCGGCTGGATATGAGATTCTGGGTTCAAAATTCTTTTCTTTAAGAATGCTGAATATTGGCCCCCACTCTCTTCTGGCTTGGAGAGTTTCTGCCGAGAGATCTGCTGTTAGTCTGATGGGCTTCCCTTTGTGTGTAACCCGATCTTTCTCTCTGGCTGCCCTTAACATTTTTTCCTTCATTTCAATTTTGTTAAATCTGACAATTATATGTCTTGGAGTTGCTCTTCTCGAGGAGTATCTTTGTGGTGTTCTCTGTATTTCCTGAATTTGAATGTTGGCCTGCCTTACTAGGTTGGGGAAGTTCTCCTGGATGATATCCTGCAGAGTGTTTTCCAACTTGGTTCCATTTTCCCCATCACTTTCAGGCACTCCAATCAGATGTAGATTTGGTCTTTTCACATAATCCCATATTTCTTGGAGGCTTTGTTCATTTCTTTTTACTCTTTTTTTCTTTATACTTCTCTTCTCGCTTCATTTTATTCATTTGATCTTCAATCGCTGATACTCTTTCTTCCAGTTGATCGAGTTGGTTACTGAAGCTTGTGCATTTGTCACATAGTTCTCATGTTATGGTTTTCATCTCTATCAGTTCTTTTAAGGTCTTCTCTGCATTGATTATTCTCGTTATCCATTCATCCATTCTTTTTTTAAGGTTTTTAGTTTCTTTGCGCTGGTTATGTAGTTCCTCTTTTAGCTCTGAGAAGTTTGATCGACTGAAGCCTTCTTCACTCAACTTGTCAAAGTCATTCTCCGTCCAGCTTTGTTCCATTGCTGGCGATGAGCTGCGTTCTTTTGGAGGGGGAAATGCGCTCTGATTTTTTAAATTGCCAGCTGCATGGCTTTTCCCCCATCTTTGTGGTTTTATCTGCCTTTGGTCTTTGATGATGGTGACGTACTGGTGGGGTTTTGGTGTGGGTGTCCTTTCTGTTTGTTAGTTTTCCTTCAAACAGTCAGGACCCTCAGCTGTAGGTTTATTGGAGTTTGCTTGAGGTCCACCCCAGACCCTGTTTGCCTGGGTATCAGCAGTGGAGGCCGCAGAAGATAGAATATTGCTGAACAGCGAGTGTTGCTGTCTGATTCTTGCTCTGGAAGCTTCGTCTCAGGGGTGTACCCTGCCGTGTGAGGTGTGAGGTGTTGGTCTGTACCTCAGTTGAAAATGCAGAAATCACCCATCTTCTGTGTCACTCACGCTGGGAGCTGGAGGCTGGAGCTGTTCCTATATGGCCATCTTGGGCGTGCCTCCATAAATTTTTAAATAACAAATTTAAAAATGACTTCCATTATGGACTAGGACATTAGGAGACTGCTGGTGCATTTTATAGAAATAAGGGTGTTAGTAAGAGAGGATCCGTCACGCTGAGTTTGGAGGAAGCAGCCATAGCAAGATGGCTTTTCAGTCTGGTCTTAGTTCCTGTCAGGGTTGAGGCTGGAGATGTGGGTGGTATCCAAGTGGTATTAGTGATGGCAGAGGTCTCTGAAGGCCTGTCTGTGAGATGGCAGAGGTCTTTGCAGACCAGCGCAGAGCAGGTAGGGGGATGCTCAGTGGGAAACAATCGCTTTTGAAGACCCACACTTGGTTCTCTACCCTTCCAAGAGTCAATCCAGGCTTCATAAACACCAACCTGGCCTCAAAAGACACCCTGATTCCTCCTTGGACCTGGACCCAGTATAAAAACTCCCCTTTCCTTCAGAGTTTGATCAGAAGAATTTAGTTTCCCAAAAGCAACTTTTAAGGGAGAAAACTAACAACAATCACAAAAATTCCAAAAGCCTAACAATAAGATGTTTTCAGACTATACTCTGCTCATTGAAACTGAAATGTAATTAGACTATATACAAATCAGGCACCTGCAGTCCTGCCCCACCAAGCTCAGATTCATCTTCCTTGACATATGCACGCCTATGTCTCTAGCCTGCTTGTTTCATCTTAAGGCTTGGTAAAGCTGTTTATACCAGTTGGAGAAGTGATGGCTCCTCTCCAGTTGTTCTAAAATAGCATCTTAAGGTCTCAGTGGTGGCACACACAGAGATATACCATGAGAAGAAAATTAATGATCCCTCACCAACGCCTGAAAAAACCTTGGTTGAAATATTTCAGAAATCTGCAAAAGAAAATATTTTTCCCTAGCTATTTTTGTGTGTTTTCCACAATGAGAGTGTATTACATTTTCCATGGATAAAAAAAGAATTGCATTTAAAAGTAATTAGAAAACCACAGAGCTTAGAGATTTATCTAATACAAAACAGAATAGTCAAGTTATTGTGTGTAGAAAATAGCATTTTTGCTTCTGCAGAGGAGTTGGGCATTTTCTATAGGTAGTCCAGGGTACGTTTGAGAGAAGTCTATGAATTCTTGTATTATTGGGTACATACACCATTAGAGAGATTTGAGGAAGGCTTTTACTGATTCAATATTTACCAGTAAAGGCTTGACAGCAACCTAACCACCTCTTAAGCATTCAAATAAGTGGTGAAAGTGTCCCAGAGGAGAGAAACACAGGGAAATTATATAAGACAGAATTTCTAGCAACTCCTTTAATACATGCTTTATGACCTCTGGAAAGCTAAGAGAATATCTGGTTTGTAATATATTTCACACCTTTATCTTTCAAAGGCTGTACTTAGAAAATCCTCCACATTGATTGGTATTGCATAACTAATTTCATAGTTTTGGAAAACCAAAGAGTTGCCTCAAAATGAAGAAAAAAGCCAGGAATTCCAAGATGACCTGACAAGGAACCTCTTGGCATGCCTTGATCCTTTTTCCACCCAACCAACATGCATGCATTGAGATACATATACTCGGGTAAGCAACATACTTACTGCCATGGAGGCTGTGAAAATGACTAAGTCACCCTGAAAGTGACTTGCATTTTAGTAGGAAAGATAAGATAGGAACACAAAGAACTAGAGCAACACCAGGGAGCCTGTGACTGGTGCCCCAGATCTTCAAAGATGGTGCTGTGAGTAGGGAATAATCATGTTTTACTGGGAAAGCCAGAAAAAGTTTCGATTCAGAATTAGTTGAAGCATCTGAATTTGGGGAAAGTATTTCCTTCAGCACGCTTGTATGGCAGGCAGGGAGGGACATCTAGGCAGGAGAAAGAAGATAAACAAGAATCAAATTCAGGTTTTGGAAGGACCTGGAGCTTATATAATTATCATAGCCTTCTTTGAGAAAAGTAACATCAAAGTATTTTTTTAAATTGATAGGGCCCTTCCACATCCATGAGTGGCCCTAAAGCTTAAGTTTCCTGAGCCTCATGGGTCCTCCATTTTAGAGACCAGGCTGCAGAATCAAGCAGACTGAGTCCAAGTTGGTTTCGTCACTTGTGATGAGCATTCATTTCTTCAAATAATATCTACTTCAAATAATACCTACTTGTAAAGCTAGATATAGCAACCTGATTCTTCTGCTAAGGAACTATTTCTCCCTTACTCTCAGACAAATTGCCTGAGCCCAACTCTCACTTCATGGGTGGGTTATATGGTTTGGCTCATGAAATAACTGTAATCTATTGGGCATATGACCTGAACCAGGTCAAACTGAATCAATCTTCCAAGATATTGCTGTAGCCAACAATACTGCCTTGTCCACTGGGGTGCTAAAGGAGTAGAATGTAAGCCTAGAGCAACTGATGGAATTTGAAGCCAACAGAGAGAACTGCAGAGGCTAAAGACAGAGAAAGTAGTTTAACAGCACATCTGAGCTGTGCTTGCACCAGTTCAAGAGAGTTTCTGTTGTTTCCAGTCACTAGGGCCCTAATACACTACAATGATGGCAATCCTGTGATGTTGAATTACCCAGCAAATATCTAACCATTTGTTGATCACCTGCTATGTGCAAGGCAGGGCCTTCTGTGCCAGTCTCTGCTAGGAACACAGAGATGAGGTTCTGCTTTCATAGAATGTTTGGGTGCTGCTTGACCATACGGAATGGCTGGCTTTAAGTCTGTCCATCCATACTTTCCCCTATTCCATCGTAGCACTCTTTGAGAAAAGCAAAAGCAAAGTGTTTTTAAAATTGATAAGTCCCTTCCACATACATTAGTGGCCCTAAAGCTACTCACATATATGTCAGCTATCCCCTTCACATATGTGACAGTTATGCCTGAAAGACAAACTGATCCATCATTTTGCTGAAAAAAAACTGACTTTATTGATAACATTGGTCAAACAGAGATGTGATTGATGCTTTCATATGTAAATTTAGGATTGTGTAGATTATTTTTTTGTGTCTTATCAACAATTTCCAGCCATAACTCTACCTCTAATTTTCATCAAGTGCTGGAATTTAAGTGAGCAAGTGACACGATTTTTGGCATAGCTTTAAGTACACCATAATTTATTTATCTAAAGTCAATTATTGGCAAACTTTTATGCTATAGTTATGATTTGTAACATATTCCTTGTGGCAAACTAGCAACTGATCAGTCTCGCCAATGTTCTTGAGCACCAGCACTGAGAACCATCAATGTGTAGATGACACCAAATTCCAGATCACACTGTGTTTCTGATTCCTGCCCCAGAGAGGGAGGTGAACACAGAACCTTTTGTTCAGCACAGTACCCTTATCACCTAGCAGAGTGTTTGTCACAGAAAGCTCAATGAACGTTTATTGAATTTAACTGAACCCCACCTCTTATAACAGTTGCAACTGCACGCTCTGCTTTATCAAAGCAAATAGTATAGCAGTTCTAAGCTAAATCCTCCCTGTTATTTCTTCTGCTCGAAAAACTCATGTAGAGCAAATCATATCCCTACCACTGACAAAAACTACTTACAGCTCACAGCAAAGATGGTAAATTTTTGACCTAGTAGTTTTGAAACTTAACTGTACACTAGAATCACCCAAGGAGCTTTTAAAAATCCTAATGCTCAAGTTGCACCCTGGACCAATTGAGAATTCCTGCATGAGACCCTGGTGTCAGCATATTGTTAAAGCCTCTCAGGTGATTCAGATGATTCCAATATGCAGCCAAGGTTGAGAATCAGTATAGTAGAGCAACAATTATATGGTTTTGGCACTATTTCTGTAATTATCTCACCTTATTATTTGTCATCTATGTTGTCTTAGTGCAGACCAGCCCTGAAATATAATGGTTTTATAATGCTAGTAACAAAATATTAGCTATCTGATACCATCTTCATTGTGGAATGGTTAAAATCTCAGCTGCCTCTCTTAAGATCCAAGAGGGAGGAATAATAGGCAACTTCTGGGGTTTGTTCCCTTCCCAACGTCCTCCTTTGAGAACTCTCTGAGCTGTACCCACTCATGGAAATGGACTACTGAAGCCATGATTATACTCTATGACCCTGCTCCCCACACTCCTAAAACCAACATGCCCTGTCCTCTTACCATCGCTTAGAGGATCTTAAACCTGAGGATGCATTGGAGTCATCTGGAGGGCTTCTGATAACAGATTCCTTGGTCCCACCTCCAGAGTCTCTGTTTCAATAAGACTAAAATAGGGCTGAGAATTCGCATTTCTGGCACTCTGCAGGTGTTGCTGATGCTGCTGTTCTGGAAACTACCCTTGAAGAAATATTGCCATTGCCTATAGACCTAACCCAGACTGGGTCGATGATGTCTCACTCCCGACTCAGATGAAAACTCTGCAGATTGGCATAGCCATTTCCCAGGGCTACCATAACAAAGGACTACAAACTGAGTGGCTTAAAACAACAGAGATTTATCCTATCACACTTGCAAAAGCCAGAAATTCAAAATCAATATGTCAGCAAGGTCTTACTCTCTCTGGAAGCTGAAGAAGTTCGTTTCTTGCCTCTTTTAGCTTCTGGCTTTTGCTGGCAATCCTTAGCGTTCCTTGACTTGTAAGAGCATCACTCCCTCTCCACCTGTGTCACCACATGACCTGGGAGTCAGAGTCTCTTCTCTTCTTATAATGGATGAAGGGTCTACCCTATTTCCGCATGACCTCATCTTAAATAATTACATCTGCAACAAACTTATTTCCGAAAAAGTTCGTATCTGAGACATTTGGGGTTAGGGTTTCAACATATATTTTTGGGTTGACACAATTCGACCCATAACAACAGGTATATCAAAAATTTCTGGGGCTCCTAAATTCCATCATATGCCTACAAGAGTGGAGGCTCCTGTCTGCAGAAAGAGAAGGCTGTGCACAAGTGCAGAGAGGAAGCAGAGAGCTGGAGCTTGTCATGCTGGGGGAAGACAATGGACAGAGCAACTTTCTTGATTCCATATGTGCTCCTGCCCCTAATCACAAGCCCTGCTGCAGTTCTCACCTTCAGTTTCCATGAGTTATAGTGTTCCTTTGATTCAAAAAGTCTCCCTTTTTGAATTAATCCATTCTTATTGAGCTTCTATTACTTGCAACCAAAAGAGTAGGTCTAAGATAGGGTATGTCTCCCCTGTACTCTAATAGGCCATGACTGACTTCTTCCACTCCAGGCATTTGCTATTTCTCCAGTTATTGCAGATACTTAACCTGCTATTTCTGTTCTTGTTGCATTTTCCTGAAATGGAGAAATAGCCTTCCTTTGGCCATTATAGATTCTGGGGAGTCTACAGAGTGCTTGACATCTCAGCTTTTGAAATATGTTTAATGACATTTTTTCTTGCTTTCAACTGGCTTTTTGAAATTCCAGCCTCTTTCTGTGGTGTAGCCTCCCCGGAGCTGGGTAGCTGGGACATGGGAGGACACACCGGGCTGCTTTCTAAGTGTTCTCTCTGTTATGACTACCATACAGTGCTTGGAGACTATGTGGACTCAACTTTCTCTCCACTCAAGTACCTTCAGTATTCAAGATCCTTCCTGGAAGGTGAAGGAGTGGCATCATCTCTGACTTTGGGGGACTCTTAGTTCTGGCTGTTGGAAAGGACTTGTGCTGGGTATTTTCTACTTGCCTCTCAGGTCTACCGTCTACACTTCTTCGTGTTGCACTGGGCTTTAGGAGTTCGACCCACACGGACTGCATGCATGGGCTCCCTTCCCCTCTGGCTCCTGAGTAGGCTTGACCAAGAGGGCGCACTGACAGGAGATTGGATGAAGGGAGGGAGGAGAGAGAGACTAGGGTGTTCACTTCCCCTGCTCACTTCCTAGGGTTGCCATTGGCTGGCTGCTTCCCTCAGGTGAAGGTGACAGCTCTGAGAGTTGGCCCTTTCTGCAGAGTCCTCTCCGTCACAGAAACTGGTCTCTCCCTTACTTCTCCAAGTCTAGGGATGGTAACAAGACCCAACCATCACCCTAGATATCATATCACCCTTTAAAATCTCCCTATCCCCTGCCCATGTCTTTAAACACTCTTAAGCTTAAATCATTTGAATGTGTTTCTCTTTCCTGATGGGACCCCAACCCATACAAAGCCTTGACCTTAATGTGACCAGTCACTGCCCCATTAAAGGCTCTGGAAGCCCAGGGAGCCTACTGATTCTTGCTTTATCCATTCGCAGGGAATGTCATGCTTGACTAAATTTTTTTGCTCAGACAGAGACTCCGGGACTCTTGTCATCAGCTTTCTGTTACTTTCTCCTTTTGCATAGTCCAGTGATTTTCAACCTTGAATATAAACCAGAACAACCATAGTTTCTTCTTGTTAATATGAGCCTCTCCTGTCTTTTTTATTATGGTATAATTATTCCAAATCAGAAGCAGTCCCTTGTCTTTTGATTCATACCTTCCTACAACGCCTACTACAGGGTCATGCACACTGTAGATTTAACAAAACATATAAACTTAGTGATTGTGTACTCTAGATGAAGTTCAAAGTAAGATTAAAATTCTTTTTTGGCACACTATTAATAAATGTTTCTCTTATACACTAGTATATACTAAGATGTTTTAGATAAAAGGAGATAGCTACAATTGTTGTTGATGAAATCAGTTTTCAAAATGTCATTCACTATATTTGTACAAAGATTTCATGAAAATAAAAATTGTATCTCTTAGTGTCCACATGAAAATCAGCTGATGTGGGTACAGACAGATGATATTCATGTGAATAAAACTAAACATAGGTGTTTTCTCTCAAATTTTCTTCTTAGAATTTCAAAAAATTGCTCAAGTTTGTGAATACAAAGTGAAAGAAACAACCATTACATCAGAGTAAGAATGTTTATGACCAAGTCTCCATTTCATAAACCCTCTGTTAAAATTCAATTTCTATAGCCTACACCTTTGTCATCTCTTAACTGGATTGCTGCAGCAGTGTCTTACCTGGTCAACTCATTTTCTCTTTTCATATATATATATTTTCCCATTCTTCACATAGCAGCCAGAATGGCCTTTTAAAAATGCATGCCATAACCTCTATTTCTGGCAGTGATTGAGTGACTTGTGCTGGATTAGCTCTCTACCATAAACAACTAGAATACTGAACAAAATAATAAAAATAACTCTTTTCAGATGTTAAATAATAGACAGCACAGGACTCTGATCTTCAAGGGAAAAAAAATGTGAAGCAATCTCCTTCATCACCTTGAATTTTTGCCTAGAGGTATTTTCCGTACTGACTTTGAGAAGAGAAGCCCCAAATAGAATGCAGTAATCTCATTGACTCAGCAGACAGAGCTCAGAATTTGGGGCTACTGAGGCAGCAAGAATTTGCAGGGCAGGGTATCAAAGAGAAAGGAGCTGTGCAGAGAAAAAGGTCCAAAAACTATCTAGCCATGCCCCTGAGTCTTTAGTCAAATAATAAACTGTGCATATACAGAGTGAGACTCCATGAGACAAGGCAAGAAACTAAGAAGAAAATACAACTAATGGAAAACAGTGACCCAAGCCACTACTGGAGCTTTCACAGGAATGGTAGACATGTAAGTTCCAAAGAGCTAGAGTGAATAAATGTATTGAAAACCTCCAGCACTCAGTAGAAGTCTCAGCAAAACCAGGCTTTAGGAGGAGGGCTAATGTGTCCTAAGCTAAAGGCTATGCTAGTGCTCGACTCACTTTAACAAAGTTTAAAAACAAGCCTTGAAAAAGCTACTCTCTAAATAAATTACCTGCCTATGAGACAAGACACAGACTATTACTAAGAAAACAAAATGCAGATACTCAACAACGTAGCATTCATAATGTCTGTCATAAAACAAAAAATTACTAGACTTGTGAAGAAGCAGGAATGTGTGATTTATTATCAAGAGAAAAATCAGTTAATAGAAACAGACCCAAATGACAGATAATGGAACTAGCAAACAAGGACTTTAAAACAGGTATTTTAAACATGTTCAGGAATTTGAAAGAAAACATGGATGTAATAAGGGAAGGAACAAATAGAGAATCTCAGTAGAGAAAAGGAAACTATGAAACAGGACAAAAAGAAGATTTTGACCAGAAAAAGACAATACCTGCAATGAAAACAGTGAGATTACAGAAGAAAAGACCAGTGAGTGCATTTGCAGATATAACAGAAACTGTCTGAACAGAAGCACATAGGGGAAAAAAGGCTTAAACACTGAGCAGAGACTCAGTAACCTTTTGGACAGTATCAGGTCCTTAACATACATGTACTCAGGAGGAGAAAAGATAGATATTGAGGGGAAATATAAGAAGATATAATGGCTGAAAGTTTTTCACATTTGATTAAAAAAATAATAAATCCACAGATGCAAGAAGCTCAATAATCTCCCAGCAGGATAACTATAATGAAAGTTATACCAAGGTACCTCATGATCAAATGGCTGAAGACTAGTGATAGAGAATATTAAATGCAACCAGAAAAAAAACCTGATACATTACTTAGTGGAGAACAAGGGTAGGAAAACTATAGATTTTCATTAGAAATTATGCAAAACAGAAAATAATGGAACACTATCTTTAAAGTGCTGAGGAAAACAGTCAATGTCAAATTCTATATTCAGCAAAAAATATCCTTTAAAAATAAAGATAAGATACAGACATTTGCAAACCAAAAAGAGAGAGAGAAGGTATTTATCACCAGCAGAATGGCACTAAAATAAATGTTAGAGGAAGTTTTACAGGCTGATAGGTGATGTTACTGGAAGGGAACTTGGATCTAAAAGTAATAAGGAGCACTAAAATGATAACTATGTATTTAAATAGAAAATACTTTTCATTCCTTAATTTATTTAAAATTTAATTTTACTTCTTAACTGCTTAAAATGTTTAAAACAAAATAAACAGTAGGTTTTATAACATAAATGAAAGTAAAATGCATGACAATAATGACAAAAGATATGGAAGAATGAAAGCATACTGTTTCTTATGTTGTATGTGAGTAAAATATTGTTATTTGAAGGTAGTTGTGATCACTGTTCTATAGCCTGCTGCCCATTCTGAGTATAAGTTAGAGAATTACCTAAGTAATAGAAAATAAGTGAAATGTGACAAGTGCCATGACAGAAATGGAAGGGAAATCCTAGGATGGTTCAAAGAGAAAGCCCTTATCTTGTTTTAGGGAATCAGGAAAGGGCTAACAGGAAAAGGATGGCATTGGGTGGTATTCCAGGCCCCAAAAAGAGTATTAATTTACTTATTTAACAAATATTTGTACCTTGATCCAGTCACTGGGCTGTTCTCTTATAAATAAAAAAGTGGTCCTTCTTTTTGATGAAAGTGTTCACAGCTTGGTAAATACTCTTATGTGAAAAGCAAAAACAGTGCAGTAGTCAGATTGTAGCAGCAGCTGCAGCAGCTCTCCTCTTCCTTGGATCTTCTTACCATCTCCTTTTCACTTCCAAAAACAAGGCTTCCAGGGTGGTTGCCTCTGATGGCATCACAAGGTGATTAATGGACATAAAGGGGTGCAAGTCTTTGATGCCAGAGGAGATGGAGATGCACAAGAAGGAGGTGCTCTTCTCTTTGAGTGAGGACAGGAAGAACATCATCCTGGAGGGGGGCAAGATCCTGATGGGTGATGTGGGCCAGACAGTCAATGACCCCATGCCACCTTTTCAAGATGGAACCAGACAAGGACTGTCACTATGCTTTCTATGATGCAGCTCAGGAGACCAAGGAGAGCACGAAGAGGGACCTGGTGTTTATCTTCTGGGCCCTTGAGTCTGCTGAACAACTCCTGTACCCCCTAGAGTTTCCTCCTCCCTTGATCTCTGACAGTTCTGACCTTCTCAAACCACTTTAGGTCTTGACTCTTCTTGGGTTGACGCAGATCAGTTTCCCCCAGTCATCCCAGTTTGAGGAAGGGGCTGTGCTTTTTTAACAACACCCCGACTCCCCACCTGTTTCCCCCTTCCCATGCTTCCAACTTCTGAGCACAATAGTGACTCTGTGCTTGTCTGTTTGGTTCTGCATACAAATAGAATGTTGTGAGATGACTCCTCCCGATGCTGGCTAATTCCTCTCCCTGTTCCCCTAGTCACAGCCACTCACGTAAGCAGAACCAGCCAGGGACTTTCAATTAAAAAAAAAAAAAAAAGAGACAATTTAAAAAAAAAGTGCATGTTCAAGGAAAATTTGTGTAAACTACACAAAGGAAAGTTGAAGAAACTATTGGAAAAGGTAGCTGGGACAATGCCGTGATTGCTTTTGAATGTTAGCCTACATAATCTTCCAGCACAGTATTATATAGTAGAACCTCATTTATGTGAAATAATAAAATGACATTATTAGTCAATCTTATTGAACACTTCCTATGTGTTGAGGAATGCATTAGGTTGTTTCAATGTATTATCTCAAGCCTCACAACAGTCCTACTTATGAAATAAATAAAACCATTATTAGATGCAGAAATGAGGCTTAAAGAGTAAAGTTGGTAGATGTTAAGATATTTGCATTCATGGATTCCAGCTTGGTTGTGGAGTATTACCCTTTAAGTATATTAATGGGTTCAATTTGTCATTATTTCACTTAGTATTTTTCACCTATGTTCATGAGAGATATTGACAATAATTTTCCTCTCTTATAATGTCCTTATTAGGCTTGATATCAAAGTTATGCAGGTTTCATAAACTATGTTATGAATCCCTTCCTCTTTTTCCACTCTCTGGAAGAGTTTGTATAACATTAGGGATCTTTATTCCTTAAATACTTGGAAGAATTTATCTATGCATTTCCCTTTTTTTTTCTTAGATTTTGACCTCTGAAGTCCTGACTGTGTTGGCTACTTTGTGATGTTTTCACACAGTGGTTTTTTATATTTTAACCAGCTTTTATCATTATTAGCAGAAAGATGGTTGGTCTGATACAACTGAGTCATCACAAGGTCATATTTTCAGGGCTACATGTAAATGACACATAGATTATTAACACTGAATAGTTGGAAACATATGCACGTTGGTATTAAATCATGAAAAGCCTCAGGTTCCAGAGAATACTAAGCAACTCCTAATAGTTTTTGAGTAAAGACACAGTATGATCAGGGACAGAATTAGGAAAGTAGACGTGGCAATGATGTATGCAGTGAAAGGCAGAAAATACAAGTAAGTGTCCTCCAAAAATGCAGAGAAAAGCAAAGTAGTGTCTGCCTAGGAGAGTGTCAGTTAAAATATAAAAGACTTCCTTTAAACCAGTGGTTCTCAAAGTGGGTCCCTGGAACAGCAGCAGAAGCATCACCTGGGAATTTGCTAGAAATGCAGATTCCCGGCCCTGCCCCAGACCCACTAAATCGGAATGTCTGGGGCGAGGCCCAACAACCTGTGCTCTAACAAATCTTCCAGCTGATTCCCATGCTCACCCAGGTTTGCAGCCCACTACTTTAAACCAAAGTTTAGCCTGCTTCACAGCTAGCAATGACTGTGAGGCCCCAGTTCTGGCCAATGAGACATACGGAGAAGTCTGCTTGGGGTACCTGTGGGTGAACATTTGCTTTTCTGATCAAAAGGACAGATGATGCTGGGGCTGCCCATTTTCCTTCTTCCTCCCACGAGTGCTGATTGGCATAGTGAGTAAGAGGCAAAAAGCATAAGAACTGAGAAACCCAACAGGTTAAAGATGGCGGGGCAGAGATCTATAAGAGTCAGGGTTCTTGATAACATTACTGTGCCCCACACCAGTCTGGATAGTTACAGTCACATAATTCAATGAATTTATTGTTCAAACCACTGGCAACTCAGTATTCTGCTACTTGTAGTTAAAGGAATTCCTAGTTAACATCTGTGTCAGTTTATACTTGGCAGCTAGTAGGAGATCATAAGTGATGATTCCACATAATAAAGACAGAAAAGAAATGTGTGGCCTGTTGATGGCCCAAATTTAACCCATTTCAGAAGAGATTTCTGCTAAGATTTTTAACCCCTTTGAGATCACAGCTTGAAGGAATAGTTCATCTCTTAATAGCTTGAGCAGAAAAAGCAGTTTTGAATGAAGACGTTTTTTCACTGGATGAAGTCACTTCTGCATGCGAACCCAAAAGGCAAGGGGCCACAGTGCCACTTCCTTGGTATTACCATTTGCCTTATCTTCATCCAGAAAGGGTGAGCTCCACTGGGGGGAAAAAGTCCCACCATGAAATTCACACCAGAGATGAGTCTTGTTACTCTCTCATTCCTATTGTGAGGATACATCACTGAATACTACCTCTTGCTTCCCCAGGACTTTGTGGAACAAGAGAATGGTGACTTGGGGTGCCTGGCAGCTCCCTTGCAATGCAGCCTTACCTCAGTTACCAAACACTCCCTCTCCAAGTGGGCTCCAGGTGAAAGCAGGGACCTCTCCAAGTCTGACATGTGTGGGTGGCATTTATTACTTGTGCATGACAGTGCCCTGTTCTAAAGGAACTGACCTCCAGTACACAAGAAGACTGTAATGGGAAAGAGCAGCTGAGCAGCTTATAAGGAAGTTGCCTGGAGTGTCACCCAAATCCACCTTCTGGCTTCTAATTTCTGCCCTGAGCTGCAGGTACCACTTTGGTTCCCATTCAGGATATTCTGTGAATGGGTACAAATCCCAAATCACCTCCGCAGGGAGCTTTCTGGCACTAACCATCCTGTTGAAAATAATAAACCCTCCTCCAAACTCCAGCATACACATTCCCCACTCTTTGCTTTATTTTTCAGCATAGTACTTATCACCATCTGGCATGCTACTTGCTTTACTTTGAAGTCAAGTTTTTATTGTTGTTCTTCCTCCACTAAAGTGTAAGATTTACAACAGCAGTAATTGTTGCCTGTTCTTCATTGCTACATCCCCAATATTTGAGAAAGTATGTAGCATGTAGTAGATGCTCAATAAATGCTCAAGAATGGATGACTCTAAACTAATTGCCCGTCAGGTCTTAACAACGGCATACCCTCTTCCTGGTCTTTGCCATTGTTTCTCTAAGATATTGTTTGTTTTGGAATATTTTTCCCCAAAGCTCTAAATTCTGCTTAATTTACTCCATATTGACAGAGACAAGTTGTATAATACTACTGATGATAGTAACTGTTATTCCTTTAGACAAATGCTAGGTGCTTTAGGTGCATTATCTTATTTAATTCTCAGAACAATACTAGTAGTTTTAGCTCCATTTTACCAATGAGGACAAGGAAGCTCAGAGATCTCAGCTGACTCGTCCAAGCTCCCACAGTTCATCAGTGGCAGAGCTGGGGCTTGAACTTGAGACGGTCTGACTCCAAAACCTGTGCTTTATTCACCTCCTCTTTAGAGAATAACTACAGCATTTACTGACACATCTATGTTTTCCTGATTTCTCCCCCTCTCTTGCTAAAAAAACATGCATTTTTATGCAAGCCCAGTAATCAAATGACTGATCAGAGAGATGCTTTAATCAGACCTCTCTCCTGCCTGAATCAATATTCATCAATTTTGGCAAAAGTATAGTTTTGCTTAAATACTTACACTTTTTGGAGACTTACATATATGCTGGCAAGGATTTTTAAAAAAAAAAAAAAAAAAAAAAAAACAGTATCCAGGCAGACAGTTTCAGAGTCCTATTTCCTAAAGAAGTGTCTAAGAATATTCATGAGTGAAAGTCTTAAAATTAATAAAAACCATAGTGACAAACACCTGAAGAGTGCATATTGTATATTGGGGCTTAACATCTACAACAGCCCTATGAATAGACAGAGGGGTAAACTCATGTTCTGACCTGTTGCCTTTGCGGAAATGGCCAAAGTGAAAAATTACTTAACACCCCTTATCCCCCGACGAATACTGTTTACTTTGTAGTTTAGGCTCTGCAGCACCCAGATGATACACAGGTCCTCTGTTGCCCCATGGGGTTTCATGCTTTTAAGCCTTCAATCACGCAGTCCTCTCCTCATGAAGCGCCTTTCCCCCCTTCTTGGTGTTGAAACTCCCATATATCCTTCAGGACTCTTCTTGGGTATTGTGTCACTTCCCCTGTGTAGCCTCCTAAACCCTCCAAGTCTTAGTTATTGGTTTCTCCACTGTGCACCCAATGTCCTGTACTTACCTGTGTCTTGCACAATGTATGGTCATTTTTCTTTTTCATGAAGGAACAAGCCTCATGAGGGAAGAGTCTGTGCCTCATTCATCTTTTCAGTGGAAGCATGTGGTATAACGCTTGGAGAATGAATGTTGAAGTACTGAGCTGAAATCACAGGGGCTAAGATTAAGTAACTCATAGCATGACTAGTCATAGAGTCAAGGAGACCTAACTAATAATATATCAAATATGGTGTTAAGCATCCATAAGCAGACCCCCCCACACACACTAGATTCTCTCAAACATCACCTTTGCAGCCTATGATTCTGTAATTTTAAGCATGCACCTGGCTATAACAGTGTGTTAAGTAAGCACTATCAGGGCAAAGGGGAAATATAAGACATGGTCCTTGAACTACTCGAATCAAAGGAAAAATGACCAAAAACGAAGGTACCAGTGGACTGCAGTCTGTCTGTTTCCTGGTCTAAATCTCTAGCAGGTGATAGTGC
Source organism: Chlorocebus sabaeus (assembly GCF_047675955.1). NCBI lineage: Eukaryota > Metazoa > Chordata > Mammalia > Primates > Cercopithecidae > Chlorocebus > Chlorocebus sabaeus. Next base: position 14,655,953 of record NC_132932.1, on the reverse strand, counting down.
AATGCCACATATATGGAAAGAAATTCCTTTGACCTTTCATGAGGCAACACTCCAAACTCAATGCTTTAATTATTTTAGTCTAGACTAAAGAATTCCTCCCCTAGAACTCAGACACACCACAATGGATCACTTCAGCCAGGAGACAAGTTGACTGGCATTTTAATGGATTTCTCTGTAACAGATTGCCAAAGAGTCCCTAGACACAGCATGCTCAACCAACCGAGGGATGCAAAAGGCTTGGCTTGGGTTCCAAAAACTTTGTAATCTTTAGTTTAGGAACTATCTCTGTGAAGATGATGATAGAAATACTATTTAAGTGTTTAGAGCTCAGCAGGCTCCATGCAGGGAGAAGATCATGTGTTTATTAACAGAGGAACATTTAGGATAGGAATATTGGAAGACAGCCATCTATTTGAGAAAATTATTGAAATAAAATGAACCTTTTATGTGGGAAATGGGTTCACCTCCCCTTTCCAAATTTCCATCTCTATAGTCTGCTGTGTACCTCCTATCCTGGTCATCTCTTTGTCCTGTTAGCACAGGGAAAGGGGCTCTTTAGCCTGGACTTGGCCCTAAATGTGACTGGGAAATGCTGAATTAAACAAAGCTGAGCAGGTTTCTTTGAGGCAGAACTTCTCAGACTCTTCAGTTTCCATGATATATATAAAATATGCAGTGTTTCCTAAGAGTATTTGACCATGGAATCATTGTTTTCCTTTTCAATGGAGTATTTCATGGGGCTGGTAGGCTGCAAGTGTATACTTTGGGATAATCAGAAATTAGATCTCATGGTTCAAAAATGAAACTTCAGTCTTCGTTGAGCTGTGGAGCAAGAGACAATATGTGTTCATTTAATATGGAAAATAGTAGTTGGCATTCAAACTACTTACTGCTCTCCCAGAAGAAAAGTCCTTTTCAGGAGAGCTAGCTCCTTTAACTCTTTCCTTTCCCACCACCTGTGAGATACAAAGGCAGCAAGGAATATAAAGCATAAATATACTTCATTTGTTTGCTGGGATTGCCACAACAAAGTACCACACCTGGGTCACTTAGGCAACAGATATGTATTATCTTGCAGGTCTAGAAACTAGAAGTTCAAAATCAAGATATTGGCAGCTTGACTCTTTCCAAGGGTTATAAGGAAAGAATTCATTCCAGGTCTCTCTCCCTGGCTTGTAGATAGCTGTCTTGTGTTTCTTTGCAACAAATTTCCTCTATTCACGTCTGTCTCCATGACCAAATTTCTCCTTTTATAAGGACACAATATATTGGATTAGGGACTACCCTAATGGCCTCATCTTAACTAATTACATCTGCAATGACCCTATTTCCAAATGAGGTCACTTTCTCAGGTCCTCGGGATTAAGATTTCCAATATACAAAACACAACTCAACCCATAACAGATGTCAATCTCCCCATCCTGATTTCTGAGAGAGGAACAGAGACAAAGAGAGGGAGACAGAAAAAGACAGAGAGAGAGAGACAGAGAGAGAGATACAAAGAGACAGAGACAAAGGAGTAAGGATTCACTATTGGAAAAAGCAGAAAACTGTACTGAAGACTCCCTAGGAGGTTTAGCTAATCTTCTGTGGATCTTTCTCTCTGTCTCTCTAACCATCAAGGCAACAGCAACCATTCACATTCGCTGGTAAAACCCTGTTTTTTAAAAAGACTGTTGTCTGAAAAATATGGCGGCATCCCTCTGGGGCCCTGCAGTGAATTGGTGGGCACTCAACCTATCCAACTACATATTTTTGTTTTAGTTTATTTTTTAATTTACAAACATTGTAGATATCAGGCACAACATGATGTTTTGAAATATGTGCACATTGTGGAGTAGCTAACTTGAGCTAATTAACATATGTATTGCCTCACATACTTATTTTTTTATGATGAGAACACTTAAACTCTGCTCTTCTGGGTGTTTTTCAAGAATATAATGCAATGAGAGTAATTATAGTTATAATTATATAATGTCTATATATTATATAATATATTATATATTATTATATAATATCTATAATTATAACTATAATTATAGACATGTTGTATAATCGATCTCTTGAACTTATTACTCCTGTCTAACTGAAATTTTGTACTCCCCCGTATTTCCCCCCAACCCCGATAGCCCACTACATGTTTAAAAACAATCAACAGTGATATTGTACCAAATTAAGCCAAATACAAAGGGAAGTCCAAAGCTCTCTTCATTGGCACATTCAGAGTGTTTTTACTTACAAGGAAGATCAATAGTGGCTGATCAAAGAAAATAGAACAAGGAATCCATAAAGAAAAGGAAACCTATATTGTTTTGTTTTTGTCGTGTTTTGTTTTGTTTTTCCAAGTAGCACCAAGAAGAGGTCACTCAGAAAGAATTTCCCTATCCCAGGTCTTGTAGAGGCATCTTCCGGTTAATGCTGATTGCCATGGAATCTGCCACTGAATGTGTATTGTCAATACTTAAGTGCAGCTGTAAATCATGATGGAAGGGTCTAGACTCTGACACATTGACTGCAATGTTCACTTGAGTATATGAGGTTGTGAGGGGGTGATTCTTGAAGATTTATAGTAATATCCAACATGATTAGTTGAGAAAAAAAAATAGGCTGTTAGGAGATGAAGTCTATTGTGTTATATGGTGTGACCTGCTCATAGCAAGCTGCCTGTAGACATCACTGCAGCCTGAACTTGGCGTTAATGATCAGTGCTCACTAGGGCATGAGTAGGCACTTGCTGAGTACTAGCCAGGGAAATGTCTCAACCTTGGTTAGGTCTGGGTTATACTGGTTTCTTTTACCACATAGTTGCAAGTTGCCTTCACATCCCACTCAGCATTGAATGAAATTCCGGTTGCAAACTATTCAAAATAGACCTTTGAATCAGAACTTCTGTGCTACTTAAGAAGTATTATCAGTCTCTACCCCAGTAACTGCAAAATTTCTCTGTTCATGGTAGTAGTTTCCTAAAAAATATTTATCGATGTTCCTCAATCTTCTTCACAAGACTTTGCAAAACTGTAAGAACTTGAGAGATTCTACCTGCCATTAACATTTGCTCTGCCAAACATCTGTAATAAGATTCCTTCTTCTCTGCCTCCCTGCAATTAGATGACTTCTATAAACTCTCCTGCCTTTTAATAGGTAAATGAAACCTTCTAATGTAAAGGCTATTCCCATTCTTAAGTGACTTCTTCCTTAACAATTCTTATATACCTGGCTGGAAGCAAAACTTCCTCAATTTGATATTTTCTTCAAGTATGGAGCAAGAACCCCCTCGTTCTTACATATGTAGAGTTTGGACATCACATTAGAGAAAACTAGAGGATGTCTTTTTTATACGTGCAACACAGATTTAGGAAAGATAATTCTTTTGTATCTCCAATCTTCTTTCCTCACATTTGAAATCCCATTTAATTAGTTTTTCACCTTCAAAATAAAAACAATTATCTATGAAAATTCTATACTAAATTAGGAATGAAAGAGGGGAACAACACAACTGACCTTATAGAAGTAAAACAAAAAGATTATAATGGAATACTGTAAACATTATGCCAACAAATTTAATAACAGAAGAGTTCCTAGAAAGACACAAACTGCTGAAACTGACTCAAGAAGAAATAGAAAATTTGAATAGACCTGTAAGAAGTGAAGAGTTGAATTAGTAACAACAACCAAAAAATGCCACAAAGAAAATCCCAAGCACAAATGACTTTACCAGTGAATTCTGTCAAACTAAAAATAATTAATACCAATTCTTCATCAACTCCTTCAAAAGTAGAAGAGGAGGAGAAAAATCCCAAGTCATGTGATGAGGCCACTCTTACCGTACTGCTAAAACCAGGCAATAATATCATCAGAAAAGAAAGCTACAGACCACTATCTCTTATAAATACAGATGTAGAAAACCTCAGCAAAACAGTAGTAAGCAGAATCTAATAGCATATTAAAAGGATTATATACCACAACAAAGTGAAATTTATCTCCAAAATGAAAAGTTGGCTTAATGTCTGAAAATTTATTAGTAAAATACATCAGATCAATAAAGGACAAAACCTACATCATTATCTGAGTAGATGTAATAAAAGTATTTGACAAAATTAAATACTCCTTAATTATAATAACACTCAATAAACTGGGAATATAAGAGAACTTTCTCAACCTGATAATAGGAATCTACAAAAATCCCACAATATCATACTCAATGTTGAAAGGTGGGATAGTGCCCCCCTGTGCAAGATCACAAACAAGACAAGAATATTTGCCCTCAGCAAGTATTCAACATTATAGTTAACATTCAATATTCAATATTCAAAAGTATATTCAACATTATACTAAAGTTCTAACAAGGGCAATTAAGCAAGAAGATGAAATAAAAGTCCCTGAGATTGGGAAAGAAGCAAAACATTTTTAATTGCAGATTATATAATCTAATATATAAAAAATTCTAAGAAATGTATTTTTAAAACCATTAGAACTAATAAATGAAATCAGCACATGTGCTCTCTATAAGCAAAGTATCCAAAAATCCATTTTATGTCTAAACTCTTGCAATAAACAAAAAGAAAATGAAATTAAGAAAATTCCATCTATAATGGCATCAATAGAATAAAATATTTAGATATAAATGTAACAAAAGAAATGAAAAACTTAACACTGACATTACAAATACTGCTTTAAAAATTAAAGAAAACTTAAATAAATGGAAAAACATTCCGTGTTTATGGATCAGAAGATTTAGGATGTCAGCAAGTGTCAAATTGCTGTAAAGATTCAATAAAATTTCTATCAAAATCATGCGTGCATTTTTGTTTTGAGACAGGGTCTCACTCTGCTGCCCAGGCTGAAGTATAGCAGCATGATCATGATTTTTTTTTTTTTTTTTTTGAGACGGAGTCTTGCTCTGTAGCCCGGGCAGGACTGCAGTGGCCGGATCTCAGCTCACTGAAGCTCCGCCTTCCGGGTTTACGCCATTCTCCTGCCTCAGCCTCCGGAGTAGCTGGGACTACAGGCGCCCGCCACCTCGCCCGGCTAGTTTTTTGTATTTTTAGTAGAGACGGGGTTTCACCGTGTTAGCCAGGATGGTCTGGATCTCCTGACCTCGTGATCCGCCCGTCTCGGCCTCCCAAAGTGCTGGGATTACAGATCATGATTTATTCAGCCTCAAACTTCTGGGCTCAAGTAATCCTACCAGCTCCATCTCTTGAGTAGCTGGGACTACGGGCATGCCACCACACCTGACTCAATTTCAAACTTTTTTTGTAGACAGGGTCTTGCTATGTTGCCCAGACTGGTCGTGAACTCCTGGCTTCAAGTGGTATTTCTGCCTCTACCTCCTAAAGCGCTAGGATTACAGGCGTCATCCTGTGTCCAGCCCTGCCATGCCCAGCCCTGCCTGCATTTTTTAATAAATTGGCAAGATAATAGCAAATTGTATAGGAAAATTCAAGAAACCTAGACTATCCAAAATGATCTTTAAGAAGAATAATAAAATGGAAGGACTCACATTTCCCAATTTTGAAACCTATTACAGAGCCACAGTAATCAAGGCAGTGATATTAGCATAAGAATATACATATAGATCGATGCAATAGAATTGTGAGTCCAGAAATAAACTCTTAGATTTATTGTCAATGTATTTTTGACAATGATGCCAAAAAAATTAATGGAGGAAAAATAGTCTTTTCAGAAAACGATGCTAACACAGCTGGATATCCATGCAAAAGAATGAAGTTAGACTCCTACCCCCACCTTGTACACACAAATTAACTCAAAGGAGATCATAAGTCAAAATGTGAAAGCTAAAAATTGTAAAACTCTTAGAAGGAAACATAGGCATAAATACTTGTGACCTTAAGTTGGCATGTTTTTAAGATATTGCACCAATAGTACAAATGATAAAGAAAAGAATAGATAAAGCAAACTTCATCAAAATTGAAAGGCTTTATTTCCTTGAAACGATGACATTAAGAAAGTGAAAAGACAATTCATAGAATGGGAGAAAATACTTGTAGATTATACAAGATAAGATACAAATATCTGATAAGAATCATATGCTGCACACACACACACAAGCTTTTACAACTCAATAATAAAAACATAACTAACCCATTTTTTAAATGGGCAAAAGATCTGAATAAACATTTCACTAAAGAAGATGTACAAGTGGCCAGAGAACACATGAAAAAAACTGGAGGTCTTATAGACACCGCTGGTAGAAATGTAACATGGAACATTCACTTTGGAAAGAAGCGTGGCTGTTTCTTAAAAATATAGACACATATCGGGCCGGCTGCGGTGTCTCACGCCTGTAATCCCAGCACTTTGGGAGGCCGAGGTGGGTGGATCACAAGGTTGGCAGTTCGAGACCAACCTGACCAACATGGTGAAACCTCGTCTATACTAAAAATACAAAAAAAATTAGCTAGGTGTGGTGGTGGGTGCCTGTAATCCCAGCAACTTGGGAAGCTGAGGCAGGAGAATCACTTGAAACCAGAAGGCGGAGGTTGCAGTGAGCTGAGATTGCACCACTGCACTCTAGCCTGGGCAATAAGGAAAAAAAAAAAAGTATGTGTATATATATTATATATATATATATACACACACACACACACACACATATCTACCTATTACTGTCTAGCTATCCCTAGTTATCCAAGAGAAATGAAAACACACATTCACACAAAAATATTACATGAGTGTTCATAGCAGCATTATTGATAATAGTTCAAAAATGAAATCAACACAAATGTCCATCCACTGATGAATGGGAAAATAAAAGATGGTATATCTGTGTGATGGAATATTAGTTGGCAATAAAAAGGAATGCAATGCTGATACATGCCACAACACAGATGAATCTTGAAAACATTATGCTATATGAAAGAAGCCAGTCACAAAAGGCCGCACACTATTCAATTCCATTTAATGAAATGTTCAGAATAGGCATCTTCAGGAATAGAAAGCAAGAGAGTGGTTTCCTAGGGGTAGGAGTGAAGAAGGTGGGGAATGAGGAGTGACTGCTCATGTATAAGAGGTTTCTTTTGAGGTGATGAAACTGTTGTAAAATTAGATTATAGTGATAACTGCATAATTTTATAAATACACTTTAAAACCATGCAATTCTATGCTTTAAATGGTATGGAATTTTATGGTATGTAAATTATATGTCAACAAAGCTGTTAAAATTTTTTTTGAAAGATTCTATAAAGATTTCACTCCTGCTAATTAAAGTAGTTCATGTCTCTTTACCTTTCTTCTTTTTTCTTCCCTCCCCAACCTTCTGTTGGTCTGCTACACCAATTCAATTCCTTCCCTTCCATTTTATCGAATACAATATTTTTTATTAATAAGTAATATATGAGCACAGTGTAAAAATTATAATAAACAGTGTAAAATCAGAAATAAATGCTTCCCACTGCTCTATAAACTGCTGTCCCACTCTCTAAATGTAACTGCTGTCAACGGTTTCTCATGGATCGCTTTAGAAATTGTTTACACATTCATAGCCCATGTCCATATGGTGCCTATATTTTTACACAAATTGGACCACATGCTATTCTGCATTTCATTTGTCTCCTTTAGTGCTGTATTTTGGAGATCTTTTCATGTTTGCATATATAGACCAATCACATCTATTTAGTAGCAGCATGGCATTCATTGACTCTTTGTGCCATACTTATATCACTGATTCTCTATTAAGAGATATTTAGGTTGTCTTCAAATGTGGATAGGTTTTGTTTTATATGTTTTACTATTACAAACCATACTACAATGAATATCTTTGTGTATTGCTGTGTAATTACAAGGAAGCATTCATGGGTTAAAAACCATGTGTTTTTGAATGTTGATAAATGTGACTAGATTGCCCTGAAAAATAGTGTCTCCTGTGTAATCCTATTATTGGGGGATGAGAGAGCCACTGTGTATTCCAAAAGCTACCTTGGCTTAGAACAAGTTCCACCCTCTCTGACTACAGCCTTGACCACACCCAACAGATTGCCCAGGCTGAAGTCTTGTAAGGACGCTGTCATGATGTGTTTTGGACTCAACAACTCACCCTCTCCATAGGAAGAGTCTTGTTCTGCTCTGTTCTCTGCAGTTTTCCTTCCTGGCAGCCAGGTCTCCATGACTTGTGCCAGAGACACAATCGATATGCAAGTGGCCCTGTCCAAGCAAAGGCCATGTCAGCTCATGTTCTGATTTTGTGATTCTCTGACGGATGGTCCCAGCTCTTCCTTTGCATATTCCTGCTTAACCTTGAGGAAAGTCACTTAACTTCTGACAACTCCTGCATCAACTTAAGCAGTTGGTGGGGATGATAGTGGCAGAAGGTAATGTGAGCCACATGTGAGGTTTTGAGTATTTGTGTATGGAGGGGTTCAGAGGAGCAGAGAGATGGGGATAATACTAAATGGCTATTTTCGAGTTTATAGGAAACCAATAAAAAGATGGCTAGAATAAGATTGTAGAGCAGCAACCCCCAACTGTTTGGCACCAAGGACCAGTTCACGGAAGACAATTTTTTTTTTTCATAGACCAGGGGTGGGGGTGTGGGAGGGGTGCACAGTTTCAGAATGAAACTGTCCCATCTCAGATCATCAGGGAGCATGCAACCTAGATCCCTCACGTGCACAGTTCATGATAGGGTTCATGCTCATGTGAGAATCTAATACTGCTGCTGATCTAATGGGAGGCGGAGCTCAGGAGGTAATGTTCACTGGCCTGCTGCTCACCTCCTGCTGTGCAGCCTGGTTCCTAGCAGGCCAAGGACGGGTACTGGTCTGTGGCCCAGGGGTTGGGGACCCCGTCTTTGATTCTCTTGCAGATGCTCTGATATAACTAAAGGGGGTGTGATTTCAGCTGTGATGCAAGTTGTTCCTTTTTTTCTGCATACCTTTTAAAAATGTTTTTGATTAACACTGTATATATTTAAGGAGTACAACATGATTTTTAAGTGAAACTTATTTTATTTTATAATGCAAGTACATGATGGTTAAGAATACACTAACTTAGACTAATACAGTTTGGTGTCATCGCTCTGATTCTTGCAAAATTGCCAGCAGTTTTAACCACCATTTCTTTCTTGCCCATCAGCAGAAATTTTATGGCAAAAATTCAAACAATATCTTCATGTTATTACAAAAACAATTTTGATCTCACAGAACCCTTAAAAGTCTCCTAGGGACCTCTAGGATCTGTGGACCACACTTGGAGAATCTCTGCTGTAAACAAACAGAGAAACAAAATGCCGCAATGAAAAGGCATTTCAAAACGACTAAAATTCTTTGTGTTTCTTAAGCACCATGAAATAAACATATGATTCACAACAACATTTCTAAAAGTCTACAACATGATTTTTGATATATATTAAAAATTAGTATACACATAATATATTACTATAGTCAAGCAAATTAACATATGTGTCTCCTCATATTTTTTTGTGGATGATGAGAGCACCTGAAATCTACTCTCTTAAAAATGCTGGAAATTTTATATATATACATAATTTATAAATATATAATTTATATATGTATATATGTGTTTATATATGTATATATATTTATAAATACACATATATTTATATATGTATTTATATATATGTACACACACACACATATGCCCGTGTGTGTGGTTTTATGTATATGTAGTAATATATGTGGTAATATATATATATATTCCATATATAAGAAAATATTATTCAGCCATGAAAAGAAGGGAATCCTACCATTTATAACATTGATGAACCTGTTAAGTGTTATAGTGAAATGAGCCAGACACAGAAAGACAAAATGGCACAACTTCACTAATATGTGGAATCTAAAAAAGTGGAATTCCAGGCTGGGCACGGTAGCTCACACCTGTAATCCCAGCACTTTTGGAGGCTGAGGAGGGCGGATCACAAGGTCAGGAGACTGAGACCAGCCTGGCTAACATGGTGAAACCCCATCTCTACTAAAAATACAAAAAATTAGCTGGGCATGGGGGCGGGTGCCTGTAGTCCCAGCTACATGGGAGGCTGAGGCAGGAGAATAGTGTGATCTCAGGAGGTGGAGCTTGCAGTGAGCCGAGATTGTGCCACTGCACTCCAGCCTGGGTGACAGAGTGAGTCCCCCCCCGCCAAAAAAAGTGGAATTCCTAGAAGCAAACAGTATAAAGGTAGTTATCAGTGGCTTGGGAGATAGACAGGTGGGGGAGTTGGGGAGGTGATGGCCAAAGAGTTCAAAATTGCAGTTATGTAGGATGAATAAGTTTAGAGATTTAAGGTACAGCATTAGGACTATAGTTGATAATTTCATATTGTAGACTGGAAATTTTCTGAGAGAGTTGTTACTCTTAGGAAAAGCCTTCTGTGGAATAGAAAAATCCAAGCGGGACTAAGGCTGACCACACTGACACTGCCAGAATCAGGCCATTGTCTTATCCTCAGGCTGTTAGAAGTGGCCCTGATTCTATCCTCATTCATGTTACCTTCTTCCAGGGTCAGACTTCTAGCCCTGGCTAGATGGAGTTTTGATACATTGTTAACACTATCAGTTGCCCAGAAGTGACATCAGATGAAGAGAAAATACTCCCTGTCTTTAAACTTTGAATCAAATTAAGCTCCCACCTCCATTCTTAACATGCAGGTTTGAAGATCAGTTCTGACACTAACAAGCTGGGATGGGGTTGAGGTGGAGGGTCTGTGGGTGAGGGACAGCACTTAATTTTGCTAGACATGTGTTTCCTCAGCTGCAAAACAAAAGTTTTGGACTAGGGTGACGACCTCTATAATAGACTGCAATTATCCCCCGTTTTACAGAGGAGAAAACAGAGGCTTAGAGAAATGAAATAAATGGCCTGACACTGCATTTCTAGCGACAGGTGGAACTAGATATCGGTCTCAGGAAAGTCTGACTTTCCTCTGGGCTCCACACCACTGGGATGTGTGGTGCACTGGTGTGGCCATTCCTCAGCCTAGCCTTTACAAATTCCCTTCTTTCCACAGCTGGACCATGTCCAACCCTGGTCTGTGGGCAGAACCCAGTCCTTAAAAGTCCCAGCCCAGTGCTCGAGGACTCAACATAAATTCCCTTGTGTGGCTGGTTCCCCCGACCTAGAATCCAGTGAGGGTCTCAGCACAGTACCCTTCTTCATGTCCCCGGCCTCTGCCATAGCTGCATCCCAATGATGTACTGAGCAGCTCCACTACATCTCCCAATCCTCACAGCTCCTCCCAACCTCCCAGCTCTCCCAGCAGAAATCTGGGTATTGAAATAGTCCCTGTCAGAACTCCTCCACCCCTGTCAGACACCCGACGCCAGCTCCCGTTCCAGGTGCTGCCTTGATACTCACCCTGGCTGCTGTACTGGACTTCTTCTCAGTGCCTGGAAGGTGGGTCCAACCTGCTTCCCCTCTGGAGTGGGACTGGGTCAGTTTTCTGTAGTCGGCTGATTTCTGGCACATTTAAATGGTCCCTGTACAAGCGTGTTCTTTTTTTTTGAGACAGAGTCTCACTGTGTCACCAGGCTGGAGTGCAATTGCATGATCTCGGCTCACTGCAACCTCTGCTTCCCGGGTTCAAGCGATTCTCCTGCCTCAGCCTCTTGAGTAGCTGGGATTACAGGCGCATGCCACCACGCCTGGCTAATTTTTGTATTTTTAGTAAAGACGAGGTTTCACCATGTTGGTCAAACTGGTCTTGAACTCCTGACCTGGGGATCCGCCCTCCTCAGCCTCTCAAAATGCTGGGATTACAGGCATAAGCCACCACGCACGGCCACAAGCGTGTTCTAAGACATGCTGTAATACTGATTCCCACCCCCAACTCCTTCAAAAATGGGAGACAAGAGCCATCATAGGTCTTCCCAGGCCAAAGAACATGCTGCAAGACATCACTCCTCCAAGAACACAGGGATTTGGGGAAGAAAGGACTGGAGTATTTCTAAAAGTTCATTTCTGAAGAATTCTGTAAGTAACATTATAAGGAGTTAAATAAAATACTAGCTGGAGTTCTAATGGGTATTTCCATTGACAGACCAAACAGCTGGGGAAAAAAAAAAAAAAAGATGGGATATGCATAAAGACTGCCTGGCCTCAGGCAAGCCACACAACCACTTTGGACCACAATTCTCCATCTCTAAATGCTCGTCTTGACCCTTGCTCTTCCATACCCATAAGCTTATTGTGAAATCAAAGTGGTTTATAAATCCCAAAACAGTGGTTAAATATGAAGTATTTCTGATTCCTGGACATGAACTTGCTATAAAATGAATTCAAAGTCTAGGTAGGACTTACCCTACAAGAATTAGATATCATTCTTTTTGAATTAGCATAATTTTGGTTTGGATTTAGATGGGTCTTAATTGACTCTTGTATGAATATGTTTCCTATCACATGTTTGAAATTCTCTTTCTTTAGATTAAATAGCATTTTCCTTTTAAAAAATAAAACTGAAAAGCATTTTAAGAATAATCACTTTGGTCTTGGTCCTGGTCTATCCATATTTCTGCCTTAAACATTAAAATAGAAAATATTTGGGGAATAATTAAATTGTATCTGGTGGGATATCTCCCCCCAATAAGAGAGGAAATGGAACAGGGAGATTTGAAGCAGGCCTAAGAATATAATACTGTGCTGCTGAGCTACAAAAATCCTGCCTGATTTGTAAATTTGCGTTTCCATGGCAACGCAAGTGTGTAGTTAAATAATCCTCACTCGTCTAGTACTGAATTCCAGCAACTCTTCCTAAACCTTCATCCTATTCTAATCCCACAGCTGTTGCCATGGAAATGATCAGATAAGATTCAGTCCTAGAGGTAGATGGGCCAACGGTGGGAGCTAAGTCCTGGCCTACATATAGCCACTGAAATATTAGGTTTTGTTTTGCTTCCTCCCAATCTGCAAATCACAGAAAGCGGTCACTTCACATGAGAGGTTAATTTAGCATGATGTCCTGACAATCAGTCTTGGGGTTTGGGCATGTGGAGTAAATGAGGAAAAGTTAATGCCAAAAAACTGCTGGGGAATGGAAAAAATCAGAAATGCTTTCCTCTAACTCATCTTTGGAAACTTTCTCCAAGAATCCATTACACCAGGGTATTCTCTCAGGAGTCAGGTATCCCAGATGCAATATTCCTAGGCTGGTCCCTGCCCTACCAGGAGGGTAGGTCACACAGGGCCACTCCCCAGGTTTTGACAGCCGAAGAGGTACCTGTTCATTCATTCTGCATTGTTCATGAGGAGTTCTGTTTTTCATGGTTGATGGGAGTTTATAGTGTGCCTCCAGGGTTGACTCTGGCTGTGTCAGCAATGGCTTTAGGAGCGACAGAATATTTCGATGCCTCTATCAACATCTTTGTATCGTGTGCATTCTTGCAATCAGATTGTTTGGGAAGACCTAAAATGTACATCATTGTTTCTAAGCAATATCCGTAGGATATTTTGTTTAAATATTATAGAAACAAGCAATACCTTTTCTCTTTGAACAGTGTGATCTCATTTATTGTGAAATCTTTGCAGGATACTTCCCTGAAGGGGAGGGGTTAGGCCAGAGTCCAAAGCAATTTTGCCTTTCTGTGAAGCAGATTCTTCGCAATGTGTGAGCCCTAATATGTCATATGAGAACAAGACACACCTCACAGTAAAATACGAAATCCCAGTAAAATATGGAAGGGACCTTGAAGGGTCTCTGGAAATCCAATGAGCAGTTTTCAGATGAAGACAGTGAGGCTGGGGTTTCCAATATCTCACAGTTTAGGACTCATGGGTTTTTCTCTGAACTCACCTTCATGCTGCCATTGCTTTAGGGAAAGACCCAACACAGCTATCTTTATTTTTATTCCCCTTTTTCCTGGACAGCTCCAGCAGAGTTCCTGTAGTGTAATTCTTCAGAAGCTTCAATCATATATGCTAGACACTGTTTCATACATTTTCACATGCCTATAATTTGTTCAATAAACATTTGCTTAATTAATATATATATTACATGATTTGAGATATCACTGGGGTGTGATATAGCTTGGATTCATGTCCCCACCCCAATCCAATGTTGAAATGTAATCCCCATGTTGGAGGTGGGTCCTGGTGGGAGCTGACTGAATCATGGGGGCAGATCCCTCATGAATCAGTTTAGCACCGACCCCTTGGTGCTGTTCTCGCAACAGTGAGCGAACTCTCGCAAGAGCTGGTTGTTCAAAGGTGGATAGCACCTTCTCTCTCTCTTGTTCCGCCACATGAGATGCTTGATCCCCCTTCAACTTGTGCCATGATTGGAAGCTTCCTGAGGCCTCCCCAGAACCGGACGCCTGTATTCTACTTCTTGTACAGCCTGCAGAACCGTGAACCAATTAAACCTCTCTTCTTTGTACATTACCTAGTCTCAAGTATTTCTTTATAGCAATGTGAGAATGCTTTAACATACAGTGTTTGGAGTAAGAAGCTGCTATCAACCTGTTCATATTGACCTTGTTCCATGTGGCTCCTCTCACTATAGTGACAGAGCGATAGAGTGGCAGCTTCTAGGACCTGCTTAGACGTTGTACTCTCTGAGCAAGTTGCATGTTTTAGGTGGTAAAGGTTATGATTTTCAATGACTTGGAGTAGAGTTTGCTCTTCTCTTGACTTTCATCATTGTAAGTCACGCTGAAGAGAGACAAGAGCTGAATCATTTCTTAAATAAAGCAAAATGAAAAATTAGAACTAAGAGCTTACCTTCTCCCACTGACTTCTGTGACTCTCAGCAGTACTGTGAGGAGGAGGTTGTGCTCTCTCTCTCACAGCAAAAACGCAACTATGTAGCTTAGCGGTCATGCCTCAATAGAATAGAGCCAATGCAGGTAACATTCTGATATCCTGTGTGCTATTCTGGTCTCTGCCCTACCCCTTATGTTAATTCAAACTTTGTAGATACTCTGTTCTGTTCTCCTGAAGCTGAAGTCTATCTGACTGAAGAATACTCTTCATGTGAAAAAAAAAAAATGTGTACTTGTTACTATGGTGATGAATACTGTCATTTCCACAACCAGGAAAAGTTCTGAAATGGGGGAAATAGTCCTAGACATGACCGTGCTAAGTGCTCATCTTCAAATCCTTCCTTTCCAGATCCAATCAGGCTCCAAATCTCCATTAATGCACTTCTGAATATATCAAAAAAATCACTCCCAAACCACCATCATCTTTCTCTTAAAACGACTGTAGTAGCCTGTTAATTAATCTTACAGATTTCTTCTTAGCCCCATTCAAAACAGGAACCAAAGCAATGCTTTAGAAAACTGAAACTTGATCATGTCACTGTCTTGTTTATAAACCTTTCAATGCATTTCAACTTTTTAACCTCTGCCCCTTGGAATAAAATCCAAAATCCTCAGCATGACACAGTATGAGTGGTCCATTTCCTGTCTCCCCAGGGCAGCCCAGAGCCACCTCTCCTGCATTCCCCATGCCCCAGTCACCCACCGGGGTCCCCAGTATGCATACAAACAAGGAGTGCTCCTCCTGCCCCTTGCTCTGGCTGACTCTATTCACCCTTCAGCCTAAGCTGAAAAGTTATTTCCCAAAATAAGCTTTTGCTGAGCTCTCAGATTGCAGAATCTCACTCTTGCAAGCTCTCCCGCACAGTGAGTATGCATCTAAAGGAATTCACCACAATTGTAACCACAGAGCACTGTGTGTAATACTTCATCTGTAGTAGTCTCTTGTAGAATGTAAGTCCTGTGAGGACAAAGACTATGTCTTGTGAGTAGCTATCAAAATAATGAATGAAAGCCTGTGGCTAAATGGAGAGCAAGAACAGTCACTGGCAATGAGAAGGTCCAGGCAGTTAGAGGCAGGTTATTGGAAAGGTCTCTAATGTCCCAGAATGGACAGGGAACCAGGGACACCTTTGGTTCAAATATCGAGCAGATAGCCCAGGCGCGGTGGCTCATGCCTGTAATCCTAGCACTTTGGGAGTCTGAGGTGAGCAGATTGCCTGAGCTCAGGAGTTTAAGACCAGCCTGGGCAACATGGCAAAACTCCATCTCTACTAAAAATACAAAAAAATAGCCAGGTGTGGTGGTGTGCACCTATAATTGCAGCTACTCGGGAGGCTGAGGCACAAGAATCACTTGAACCCAGGAGGCAGAAGTTGCAGTGAGCTGAGATAGCACCATTGCACCCCAACCTGGGGGACAGAGGGAGACTCTGTCTCAAATAAAAAGATATATTTAGAGAGACAGCAGCTATACGTGCCATACCCTGAACCAGAGGAATGAATCGGGGATGCAAGACAAGTCACAGTTCCTTCTGTCACAGAGCTTACAGTCTTTTGAGGGTGACATTTGCATAAATGTAAGTCACATCATACATACTTCTAAGTTAAATGAGTTTATTTATATTGATATGGTTTGGCTCTGTGTTTCCACCCAAATCTCACATGGAAGTGTAATCCCCATAATCCCCACGTGTCAAAGGCAGGGCCAGGTTGAGGTAATTAAATCATGGTGGTGGTTTCCCCTATGCTGTTCTCGTGATTGTGAGTGAGTTCCCATGAAATCTAATGGTTTTATAAGGGACTGTTCCTCCTTCACTTGGCAATTCTTTTTCTTGCCGGCCTGTGAAGAAGGCACCTTGCTTCCCCCTTTGTCTTCCACCATGATTGTAAGTTTCCTGAGGACTCCCCAACCACGCTGAACTGGAGTCAATTAAACCTCTTTCTTTTCTAAATTACCCAGTCTCGGGTATTTCTTTATAGCAGCGTGAGAACAGACTAATTCCTGTCCCACCCCCAAAAAGACATTCTGCATGTCATGTTTTATGCTGCAGGATACAGAATGATTTGGCAGATCTAAATATTCTATCCCCTCATAAGGCTGGGTTGCTACAAACATCTTTTTCTAGGGAAGCTGATTCTAGTATTTGAAGATGAGTATTTTTTCTTATATCATGGACTCTGAAGTCAAGCCAACTATTTCATCTGGTGCTCAACTGAAGCAAAGATGATTTGTTCCAGGGCTAGAGGGAAAGGAGCTGGAAGCAGCCTTAGGAGAGTGGGGAGCTGAGCTGCCATGCAATCTCAAAAAGGCCTCAGCCGATCCCACGGGAAGTTCGAGAGTTGGGAGGACCCTCCAGAGTTGTCTTGAATTGAGGCAATGGGGCTGGCCATTGAACTCCTACACTGACCAATTATTAATTGTAGGCTGCCTCAGGAATGGGTGTACCCTTGGCTGAGGCAGCTCCCTTACTCTGAGGGCAATTCCTGGGGAGAGATTCAGCTGTGCGCAGTCAGAAAGAAGCACTCCAAGCAGTTAAGGGAATGAGTGCCTTTGTCCTGAAGGCAGGACCTGGGTGGCATGTCACAACATCCACTACGTAGAGACAGGCACAGTGTTTTCTAATTTTCCCTCTTTTTCCTCTGCCCTTGTCCATCCCCAGATTTTCTTCTTACTTGAAAGGATTTCCTAGACATAAGCCTATTGGTTGATGGCAATGGTTCAGCTGAACTTCTACAATGCTCTAGCTCATAGAACATTGAAACCATAGAACATTGGTCTGGGGAGGGGAAGCAAAAGATTTTAGGCACTGCTTGCTTCACATAATTCAATCTACTCCCATCTACAACTTGTGCTGATGGGTGGGTAAAGGCAACCTGAAATGTCCTGTCCCTCCAAGAAAGAATTAAATATATTCCCTAAGGAGGAGAATATATGGATTATTTTGGCTTTAGGTATAGATAATGGTAAATAAAGATGAGTATAAGGCAGTTTTGTGGCCCTGAGCAGTGCCATGGGGCAAAGTGCTTTCTCTCTTTGGACCCTTCCATTTTGGAAGGAGCTATTTGTCCTCAGCTGAAGTTTGAGAATGACTGGCAAGGAGACTACCAGAGCTTCAAGTGGTCACCGAGTTCTTGCCTCAAACCAGGCACAGTTGTAGGTGGGTTTGGCTAGGGAACCACATATCTGAGACATACACCTGCTACCTTGTCTCTCTCAAGAACCCACATGCTTGGTCGGGCGCGGTGGCTCATGCCCATAATCCCAGCACTTTGGGAGGCTGAGGCAGGCAGATCAAGAGGTCAGGAGATCGAGACCATCCTGGCTAACATGGTGAAATCCCATCTCTACTAAAAATACAAAAAATTAGCCGGGCGTGGTGGTGGGTGCCTGTAGTCCCCGCTACTCGGGAGGCTAAGGCAGGAGAATACCATGAACCCGGGAGGCGGAGCTTGCAGTGAGCTGAGATGGTGCCACTGCACTCCAGCCTGGACAGAGCAAGACTCTGTCTCAAAAAACAAAAAACAAAAAAGGAAAAAGAACCCACATGCTCTCTAAGTCGGGTTCAAACTACTCATCTCTGTGGCATTGCTTCTAGCAGCGACGGGTTGTCCATCTTGGCCCACTAATTAAACATGTTAGTCCAAGGGCAGTGATTTGTGAACACTTTGTTACATAAACCATCAGTGTGGCCACAGCCCTTTCAACACACATTATATTTTTTCAGGTCTCCAGACTCTTCCACGTTCCCTCCCCCTCTCTCTGTTCTTTCTCTCCTAGTTTTGGGGCTGTGGATTTGTCACAAAGAGAGTGCCTCATTGCATACGAGGGATGAGAAGGTCTACTAGGTTTGTCTTTGCCATCCACCTCTGCACCGTTCTAGCATAACCCCTACCAAGGCCAAAGCAATTAGATGTTCAAACTCTTCCTTTTTAAGTTTTATTACAGAAGTGTTCAAAGCTCTTACATCTTCCCTAAAAAACTGTTAAAAACCTTTATCATATTTCTAGAACTCCTTTCCCGTGGGAACCAGCCTGCCACTGAAATCTCATTCTTTCAAGGCTTGACAGTGCCATATTGGAGTCTGGATGGAATCCAGAATCACAGACACACTTAAAAATTGGTAAACTTTCTGGAAATAAAGTTAGCTAAGGGAATTTTGTTCTTTTTAATCTCACTAGATGACATCTCTTGTCACTCAGAAGGAGGACAACCTGCAAGCTTCTTTGTGCTTACACATCTTCATTAAAAATTGAAACTTGAGAGCCCAGCTGAAATTTCTTTCTTTTGTTCTCACTTCTCACCTACAGTCCCAACTATTCATTTGTTCAGACATGTATTAAGCACCTGCTGTATGTCAGGCTCTGTCTTGGGGGCTGGAAACATGGAGAGGAGAGAGACTCTCTCTGGCTGTTCCATCAAAGAGAGAAAACAGTGGGAGGAGTGGCCCCTGGAGCTGTGCAACTGGAAGGACCACCAGACCTTAAGGACCTCACTGACTACACCTGCACTGCCCAGTATGTAACCCAGCCCTGGCCCCCTGCAGTTATGAGCACTTGAAATGTGACTGATGCAACTGAGGAACTTCATCTATCATTTCCTTCAATTTCACTTAATTTTAGCTTAAAAGTGAATACTCAATTCCATTATTGGAAAATGTTTACATATGCTTGGAAGAATAGGAATGTGAGTCTCTTTTATAAAGTCTAAATATTTTGAAATCTAAGTACAGGTCAAGCATTTCCAAGGTAAGTTTAGCATCCTAATCAAGATGTGCTATAAGCATAAAATACATACTGGATTTTTAAGACTTAATGTAAAAAGGAAAATTTTAAAAGTCTCATTAATAATTTACATATGTATTACATGTTGAAATAATAATACTTTGGATATGTTGGGTCCAATAAATATATTACTAAAGTTAATCACTTGGGACTTTATTTGAACTTTTTTAAAATGTGGCTACTAGAAAATTTAATATTACATATGTGGTATATGTTATATTATTAATTCTCTAGGAGAAGAAATAGATAAGGAAAATGGAAATTAATTTTATCAGGATAAATGTTAGAGAAGTAAGGGACAAATAGGTGGAGCATATTTTATGGGGGATGTATAGAAGCTCACAGGCCTAACAAAGTAGAGAAGAGAGAAAAGAAATGTTCCAATCATACACGCGCAAAGACACAGAAGCAGACATGAGTCTCCCATATCTGGAACGCAAATGAATTGCAATTTAAAAAAAAAAAAAAGACTGGTGATAAAAGCAGAGTCAGAAATGGAAGGACTTTGTACACCAAATTAAGAGTCCTGAGGTTAATCCTAGAGACAGCGAGGCACCATTGAGATGCTTTGAAGAAGGCACGGCATGGTCAGAGCTTCATGTAAAATGCTCTCCCTGGTGGTGGCGTGGAGAATGGGTTAGAGCAGGTGAACTGGAGACTTTCTGCATGTGCACAGGCAGCAAGACAGAAATCCGGGATCCATTGCTACCCGCTGAAGGAAGGGATGTTCCATGAAGGAGGAGAGGAAGGGAGGCAGCAATCCAGATTGCTGCTCATGCTATCGGTAAGTGAAGTCAGCCATAAATAGGAATCTTGAGTAAAAGAAGAAATATTAATGTTCTTGTAACTTCTGTTCTGAAAAAGATCTAGTTCCTCTTAGTACAAACCAAACCTGTGAAAACAATCATGTATATTTAGGAAGTCAAGACTTAGACAACCAGAGAACCATGAAAATATGAGTTTCTGACAAACTAAATCAATTAACGTATCCCCTATGGTATGGGGGAAAAAAATGCAATTATGAGAAAAGGGGGAAAAAAAAACTGCCCATATTGTGAAAACCAATTTTCCAGGATTATGTCCAGCCTCGACATCCCTCTGATCCTGTGTATTTGACCGGTCTGTGTGGTCAAGCCTCGCTTTCATGTTCTTGAACTTGGGACCCTTTGGGCAAATGGCTTTGAATACAAATATTCCAGATCTTCCTTGGGACTCTCTCATTACGTTCCGACTTCATTATTGGTTCTAACCTCATTTCATTACTAACTTACATTTACTTTCCTAGTAGGAGGTCAGAGGTTTTTTTAAAAAAATAATAATAAGGAAATGTAAATCAGTATATCTCTGTTTTTCCATTAAGCACCTACCACTTGGGAATTGTGTGTCATTCTATGCCTCCTAAGGATGGTTGAATGCATCAGAATTCAAAATATTTAAAATGCCTCAGGCTTCTTAGAAGAATACTGTTCTGGGAGTAAAAACTAGAAATATACATTAATAAGTATCACAGAAAATGCTCCAAGTTTAATCATCACAAATGGTACCCATTACATGGCAGTGGCATGCACTGGTCTGGGAACAGGAGTCAGGAGGCTGGATCTCCAGTCCTACTGTGCATTTGGCCGTTGTGCCAAATGGGCCATTCATTGATCGCCCTGAGCTTGCACTCCCTCGTGTGTGAAATTAAAATAATAATATCTGCCCTCTGTACTCCCACAGGGCTGTTGGGAGAAGCGAATAAAATATCCTCCCTAAAACCAATGGAAAAGTAAACACTTTCAGCTGTGCATCACTAGACATGGCCAATTTTTGAGGGTCATGATGGTGATTATGGTGGTGGGTGTCATTGTTGTTTAATCTCTCCAACGCCAGCACAGACCTCAGCATATGGTCTATTATAGGCACTCAATAAATATTGTTGAATGGAGCCATCATTTCCCATGGGGTTC
Organism: Chlorocebus sabaeus; assembly: GCF_047675955.1. NCBI lineage: Eukaryota > Metazoa > Chordata > Mammalia > Primates > Cercopithecidae > Chlorocebus > Chlorocebus sabaeus. Next base: position 14,634,494 of record NC_132932.1, on the reverse strand, counting down.
TTTTCATGACTTTTTTTTTTAGAAATACTTCTTTCCACCATAAGCTTTTTCTTTCATGAATTCTTAAAGCCGTCTTCCTTTGTCTCCATAACATCTTAGCCTCTGATTTTTCAGGCCTGGTTTTCTATGCTAATTTTTCTCCCTGCCCCTCTTTGAAAGCTCCCTTGTGGATCTAAGGTTGCCTCTGATTTGATCTCATCTATGCCTTTCTCTGTTTGCCTAAACTTTGCTTCTCATTCCTCCCAGTTTGAGTTCTAGGAAATCCGTGGCCTCCTTCTTTTTCCACACGCTCACAAATGACTTTGAAAATTTTAGTCCTCACTTAAACACTTCTTGCTGATTTCTCCTGCTTTTTTTTCCCTATAAATCTTTGCCTCGTTGTCAGTGAAATTCTCTCTTTTCTTTTTTTATACGGTTCAACCTCCGCACCACTATAATCTTTCTCATCATATGGTTTCTCTTTTGGTTAAACCCACTATTTTGACACCGTTTATAGACCCTTTCCTTCCTCACCTTCAGTGCTTCAGCTTTGATTTAATGCTGGGTTTCACATTGATTGTTTTCTTGGGGGCTAGAACCATTATTGATGCCATGATATTTTATGGTCACAGAATATTTAGTCTCTAAGAACCTCTACAAGCATAATGAATTTTGGAAAGGGCAAGAGAGATAAGACAGGCCACTATTTTAAATACACAATTGGTGTTTCTATAGGAAACTTGAATGGCATCACAATCTATTCTCTGAAGTGTTAATTAGCACTTTGTCTCACTAGACAGATTGCATTTTAGGACTACAGGAGTTTGTATTCTTTCATATCTTTATTCTACTTATTCATTGCTTTGCTCAGCATTATTCCATTGTTCTAGGCCAGCGATGTGAGTGAGCACAGTAAACCAAGGACAAAAAGAGATCATCATAGGAACAGTTAGTTAAATAGCAACTATATTTCTTCAGGCTTCACCAGATAAGCCAGGCACTCTTCTAAACACTTTATGTGTTTTAACTTATGTCGTTCTCACAGTGACCCAGTGATGTAGGCACAATTATTATCCCAATATTGTATCCTAATATGAGAAGTTGAGACATTGAATTTACATAACTTGTCCAAGTGACACTGCTAGTGAAACTGCTAGTTCATTGATGAATTTCTACTCACCTTCAAATTGCAGGTCATTCAATACCTCTTAGGAGATCTTTAATTACCCCAAACAGCATGAGATACACCTTTCTCTATATTTCTATACATATGCTACTTTGTGCTTCTTTATGATAGCAGTTACCATATTGCATTATCATTCTTTCTTTATTGCATTGCTCTCTGTAGACTGTGATTATCTCCAGGGCGGCAACTCTATCATATAGAAGGTATATTATAGACCTTTATATGTAGAGTAAGTGGATTACCATGTAACAGATGTCCAGTAAATGTACAGATGATGAATGAAAATATGAATGAACAAATAAATAGGACCAACTCACAATCTAACTTTCAACTATTTTAAATCACCTAATCACTGTAGATGTATCAGTGTTTGAGTTTTAAAAACAGAATCAAAATGAGTAATACAGAATCAGAGAATGAGAGATTTACTATTATGAGAATTAGACCTTTAAAAACTGTGAAAGCTTATTAAGCAGTCTATGTAAAGCTATTTCTTCTATATCTGAGGTTAGAGCTGAAGTCAACAGTGGAATAAATCAGAAAGAAAAGATGGACACGAAACAGAGGAAGCGAGGACAAACTGGAACCCATGAGAACGAATCTGGACACACTTTTGTTTCCAACCTCAGTGATGCAGGTCATACTGCTGCCTTTTACCAGGGAGTTGTATGTATACCTTGACCAAGATTCAGAGAAGTTGCCGAAGGAAATCCTACACAAACTGAAGGAGATGTAGGCTTGGCAGCAGCACTGTGCCAAGATCATGAGCGACAACAGTGCCTAATGATATGACTCTTAACTTCCAAAACTGGGACATATTTCTCTCTTAGTCACCCTCACCAGAGCTCACTGAACAGGTAAGGGAATTCCAGAAAATGTAGTTCTAGTTTAGCCAGGTCAACACCGCACAAAGCCACCACAAGAAATATAGTATCAGTGGCCCACCTGAAGTGAGACCTGAGACTCATTTTGAAATTTAAGGTTTCATCTGTTAGCGCCCATCCAAATGAGGAAGAAGAAAATGGAAAAAAGGATCCATAGAATGAGGTCACCAAGATGGCTGTAGTAGATTGTATTATTGGCTCCAATTCCTCATCCCTCTCTGCTTTCACACCTTTAATGGCCTCATTGTGGGCAGGTTGTATTTTCGTGAGCCTTGGCTTTGGGCTTGGCCATGACATTTATATTGGCCAATAACACAGCCAATGGTTTTGAGCCTAGTCCTTAAGAGGACGCACATGTTTCTCCCACCTTCTGGCTCTTTTGCCATCTCTAGGAGAACATGCCCAGGACAGGCTGCTGGTCCTAGGAGCAGTATCAGAAGCACATGGAGCAGAGCCACACCAGCCCCGTTGCAGATCCATGAGCAATGACAATTCATGGTTGTTTTAAGCTCTGTGCTTTGTAGTTGTTTGTTACACAACAATAGTTAATACAACTCAAAGCAGACAGAAGAAGGGACTAGTTGGAGGCCTCGCTCTGAACAGCCGAAGTTTAGCATCTGCAGAAGTATCAATAACAACAGTTCTGTGTCTAAGCCTTTGCAATTGTTTTTGTGTGATGAGCCATGTAGAGTAGGAAGTGCAGTTCTTGGGGGAATAAAAGTGTCTCTGTCGGGGGTCATCTCTAGCCAGCGATGGAACCAAAAGGAGACACATTAATCACTAGCCAGAGCCTGGTTTTCAGGTGTGATTTGCCAGACAGACAGTTGAGACGCTGGTGACTTCATAGCTGCTGCATAAGCAGCTTCTCCTGATGGCTCCCTGTCACCTCCAGGATAAATGTCAAATGCCCCAAAGAACGTGTAAGATTCTTTTGTGGCCTGGCCTCCTCTTACCTTCAGAGACCTCTTTGTAGCCCCTATTATTAATCCTCTTTCACACCATGGACTTCTCCTTGCCTGGAATGTTCTCACTGTTCTACCTAGCAAGCTACTACTTGTTCTTCAGAAGCTACCACAAATGTGCCATTTTCTCTGCAGATTTCCCACTCTTTAACTACTTCAAGCCCCCTAACCCACCCCTGGACAGAGTTATGGCTCCTCCAAGTACTGTCTTGGCTGCCTCCTCTATTAAATTATGACCTCTTGTAGGCAGGAACTCTACCTCCTTCACTGCTACATCTTGTAACATTTAACCCAGGAGCCTGGCCCTCCCCTGGAAAAGTAAGCAGTAGATCATAGCTATTGAGATTCAGTTGCTAAGATACTTTTCTAGAGGGCAAAAGATTTTCTCTACTGAGGCAGATGTTGTTATCAGAAAAGGTGACCTACTGGGGTTTTGTTGATAATCACCGGATGCCAAGGCAGAGATATTGAGTTCTCACTTCTTTTTAGAAAGGAGGTCAGCTGGGAATAAGAGAAGACTCTGAAACTTAAAATATACCTAAAAATCTCAAACATATAAGATGACTAAATTCCTATCTAATGAAAAAAATAGCTTAACAGAACCCTATGTTAAATGGACCACTTAAATAGATGCTGACAAGAAATGTGCTTATCAAGGCTTTCACTTGGTTTCAGATCCTTCTCTTTCAAATATCTATTTTATTCTTTTTCCAGAATTCTGACTCATTTCCCAAACACGACTCCTTAAGCTTTCAACCCTTAAAAAAGCTGAAGCAATGTTATGTTTTTTTCCTTCCTAAACTGACATTAGAGTAGTCAAAGCAGTGTTTTGGCAAGAAAGCGTTAGGGCCATCTCTTCTTTCAGTTTCGGATTTGGCAGAAGGAAGTGCTGTCTCTCCTTGAGCTTCAGGCTCTTGCCCTTATCTAGGCTTAATCATTTCCCACTTCAAGGGGCAGCCTTACATCATGTCCAGAAGTGTCAATCCTCTGAGCTCTCTGCAAGGCACATTTCCATTTGGTGCTCTAATAGGAACTACCAATAGTGGGCGCCAGAGGGAGACTGTGCAGCAGCAAGAGAGATGAGTAACTTGCTCCTTCGTTTCCCTCCTGTTCCTTTCAGGCTTGTGACAGTCTCCTTCACCTTGCTATCTTCCCCTCCACAGCAGCGGTTTCCTCCTGTGGCAACAGCTGAAACTAGTTTTTTCACCATTTGCAAAAAGCAGCTGATTGCTCTCCTCCATCCCCATAGAGCCCAGCTGCAACCAAGCAACAAGGCTCCTGAAGGACCTGAGTTTCAATTCACAGGATTCCTCCTCGGAGTTTCTAAGTTTAAAAAACTTAAGATCTTCCCTTTGTTCCTCCAACCCTGGAGGAGGTTGCCACTTCTGCATTTCTGACACCTTGAAACCTTTGTCTTTTTTTTTTACCCTCACTTAACTAGATAACAATTTTATATCCCAAAAATAATTCTTCTTTTTTTTTTTAATTCTTTAAGTTCTGGGGTACATGTGCATGATGTGCAGGTTTGCTACATAGGTGTACACATGTCATGGTGTTTCGCTTCACCCATCAACCTGTCACCTACATTAGGTATTTCACCCAATGCTATTCCTCCCCCAGCCCCCCACCCCCTGACAATACCCGGTGTGTGATATTCCCCTCCCTGTGTCCTTGTGTTCTCATTGTTCAACTCCCACATATAAGTAAGAACATGCAGTGTTTGGTTTTCTGTTCCTGTGTTAGTTTGCTGAGAATGATGGTTTCCAGCTTTATCCATGTCCCTGCAAAGGACGTGAACTCATCCTTTTTTATGGCTGCATAGTATTCCATGGTGTATATTCCAAATCATGAGTGAACTCCCATTCACAATTGCTACAAAGAGAATAAAATACTTAGGAATACAACTTACAAGGGATGTGAAGGGCGTCTTCAAGAACTACAAACCACTGCTCAGCAAAATAAAAGAGGACACAAACAAATGGAAGAACATTCCATGCTCATGGATAGGAAGAATCAATATCATGAAAATGGCCATACTGCCCGAAGTAATTTATAGATTAAATGTTATCCCCATCAAGCTGCCACTGACTTTTTCACAGAATTAGAAATAATACTTGATGTAAAATTCTCTCTGCTCAAATAACTGGTGTGCCTTCTGTCTCCTTGTTGTGCCCTGACTGGCACAGGTTGAAGTCTGAAAACATTTCAGCTGCCTGTTATCTCCCCCATATGGTTTCATATGGTACCAATGTCCTTGTTAGGATCGTCTGATTGGCAGGACCCCTGGGCTTTCCTGGCTGCATCACTCCTCTTGTAGTGTTTTCATGCTCCTCACCCAGTGCCTTAGCTCAAACTGCTATAAAAATATATCACAGCCTGGATGATTTAAACAACAGAAATGTATTTCTCACACTTCTGGAGGCTGGTACTATAAAATTTGGTTTATTGAGAGGTGAGACCTCTCTTCCTCAAGACTTCCTTACTGTCTCCTCACATGGTAGAGAGAAAAAGAGCCAGCAAACTCTCTTTTATCTCTTCTTATAAGAACACTGATTCCATCATGGAGTTTCCACCCTTATGACCTCATCTAAACCTAATTATCTCCCAAAGGCCCCATTTCCAAACACCATCATACTGAGAGTTGGGGCTTCAACATATGACTTTGGAGGTGGTGCATAATTCAGCCCATGGCACTCAGTCACCACTCCAGCCCCCATTCTGCCTCTGGAAGTTCCATGCTCAAGTCCCCAACACTTGCCCTTATATCATAGTTCACACCCTCGGCTTCTGCTCTGGTCTTCCTCAAGATTTTCTAAACTGCTAAGTCTGTTAAGTATCTGGTTATTGACAACTGGTTCTCATAGGGGGAAAAGTTCTGTTTTGAAGCTTTTCCCAATTTCTGTGGTGTGTGAATACTCCTACTGTGGTCAATTTCACTGAACACAGAATTGGGTAGAGATGTGCAGTAGCAATATGTTTATATATTGGAAGATATATTAGTTACATATGTTATATATTAGTTTCACCTTACAGTTAAAATAGATATATGGAATCTCAAGAGCACAGATGATGGAAAAATGTAGTAAAATAATTAAAAATGGTGAGTTTTGAGTATTTTTCTGTTTTTACTAATTTATTTAATTGCATGTTTATTTACTTTGAGTTTTAATGGTTTTGTTTAACAACCAGATCATAGAATTTATAAAAAAATAACAACCGGCTATTACCAGCTAATAAAAGCAAGTTCACCTAGACCACTGGTTGGAGCTGCACCCTCAAAGTGTCCCCATTCCCTTGTGTATCTATGGAACCCTTGTTCTACACAGAGCAAACACAATGTGAAAACCACATCCCTGGGGTCCAGTGAATCCAGGGTATTATTCTACTTCATCCTATCACCACAGCCACACATCTCAGAAGTAAGTCAGTGATCTCAGGGAGCAGCCATAAAGTATCCAATTGCAGATGCTCCAGAACTCCAGGAATACCAGCCTCTTGCTATTAGAAAGGGATACAGGGCATCCCCTCCTGCTTTGCCCAGAAGTACCTGCGTTTCCCTTTTGTGAAAATTCATCAGCTGACTTGAGTAAGAAAATAGAGAAGAAGACAAACTAAAGAGAGGTAGGAGCAGGGGACTATTTGAAGTGGTGGAATTCTCTACTCTTGGCAGAGCAGAAGTCCAGGCTGGGAACTGTGGTACAAGGGCGGGTTCTGGGGACTTGAGCATGGAACTTCCACAGGCAGAATGAGGGCTGGAGTGGGGGCTGGGTGCTATGGGCTGAACTGTGCACATCTGCCCCAAATTCATACATTGAAGCCCTAACCCCTCAGTGCAATGGAATTTGGAAATTGGGCCTGTGGGTGGTAAGTAGGTTTAGATGACATCCTAAGGATAGAAACTCCATGATGGTAGGTCAACCTTGAAGAAGACCTACCAATTTTTTATACTCCAGAGCTGTAAATTTCCCATAAGTCTTGTGAAGATCAACTCATCTTTTCAGCAAAGCTTGGTCTCCCAAACTCCCTTGAGGTCTTGACCCTCTCAGGGACTCAAAACCAGGAATCAGAGTTCAGGGTCAAGTGCATTTCTCTCTTCAGAACCCACTAATATCTGTATCGCCCTCACTTACCGTTTCTTTTTTTTTTTTTTTTTTTTTTTTGAGACGGCGTCTAGCTCTGTCACCCAGGCTGGAGTGCAGTGGCGCAATCTCAGCTCACTGCAAGCTCCGCCTCCCGGGTTCACGCCATTCTCCTGTCTCAGCCTCCCGAGTAGCTGGGACTACAGGCGACCGCCACCACGCCCGGCTAATTTTTAGTAGAGATGGGGTTTCACCATGTTAGCCAGGATGGTCTCGATCACCTGACCTTGTGATCCGCCCGCCTCGGCCTCCCAAAGTGCTGGGATTACAGGCGTGAGCCACCACGCCCGGCCCCTCACTTACCATTTCTTATTCCAATCCTTTACACTTAATAGTTCAGAGGCACCTGCATTTCCCTTAAGGCTGGGAATTTTGGAAATGAAAGCAAAGCAAACTTTCTTCCTGCCTTCCCTGAACCAGTGGATGGTCACTCCTTACCTGTTGAAGAGCAAAGGAGGGAAACTCAAAGAACAAAGCCAGTTAATATTAGTGATGATTTCTACAAATCTCAAATATTATAAATATTAACTCTTCTGATTGTAATGTGAAATCTTATTGAAATTATTGGTGCACTTATAATGAAAGCCTTTGCATTGGGCTCCCCACTGCATCAAATGTCTTACCGTCTTACCTGTAATATTTACATATACTGTTCTATCTCAGGGATCTCTAAGATCAAAATCAAAGTGGCTTCATTAAAATCATCAAAGGTGTTTGAACCACAGCAACTCCATCTTAAATGGGGGCTGGGTAAAATGAGGCTGAGACCTGCTGGGCTGCATTCTTAGGAGGTTAGACATTCTTAGGATGGGATAGGAGGTCAGCACAAGATACAGGTCACAAACACCCTGCTGATAAAACAGGATGCAGTAAAGAAGCCAGTCAAAACCCACAAAAACCAAGATGATGATGAAAGTGACCTCTGTTGGTCCTCACTCCTCATTATATGCTAATTACAGTGCATCAGCATGCTAAAACACACTGCCACCAAGGCCATTACAGCTTACAAATGTCATGGCAATGTCTGGAAGTGACCCTATATGGTCTAAAAAAGGGAGAAATCTTCAGTTCCGGGAACTCCCCACCCCTTTCCCTGAAAACTTATGAATAATCCACTTCTTGTTTAGCATATAATTGAGAAATAATCATAAGTGTACTCAGTCAAGCAGTCCTTGCCACTGCTCTGCCTATAGAGTAGTCATTCTTTTGCCTCTTCTCTAATAAACTTGCTTTCACTATATTCTGTGGACTTGACCTGAATTCTTTCTTGCACAAGATCCAAGAACCTTCTCCTGGGGTCTGGATTAGGACCCCTTTTCAGTAACAAAATTACAAAATGGAAAAATGTTGGCCAGACTTAATACTTGAATAATAAGATGTCAAGTTATAACCTTGAATTAATTCCAGAAACAAATTAGTTCCTGATAGTCAACTAAAATGTTAAATTTGTCTTGCTAATTTGCAGACAAATTAGCAAGTCAGTTCAGGTCTGTTAACAGTTAACATTTTTAAATATTTGCCACATGCTGAGCACTGGACTAAGTGCCAATTACCCAGAGAAGCAGTCACCATTTTACACCCATTTTACAGATGAGTATATGAAGGCACCTAATTTAACTTGCTTAAGGTCACAGTTAGTAATGGCAGAGATGGAAATTGAACCCATCCAGTCTGGGTTTACAGCCTCTTCACTTAACCATTGTGCAACACTGACTACATTAGTCTACGCCACTTAACCCTGACTACCAAAAATTCTCTAGAATCTGAAAGCTGCAATAAAAAAAAGCTTGAGACTCTCCCTGCCTCTACTCCCTTTTTGCCTCTCCATATCTGTTCTTACTGCTGATTTCCCACAGCATATTTGATTTTGAAGGTTCAGTCTTCAATTCAGAAAACAATGAAAGTGTTGCCATCTACTTAATGCCTCCTTCAAATCTCTTTTGACCCACAATCTCACACATGAAAGAATCTATGCAGGATGTGTGAGTTTTCCCAAAATAATACCAAGGGTTAATGTCCATGGCGTGCCTACCATGTCCTCAGATGTGTCATGTTTTCAACATATGGTAGTCAGTATCATTTGTCACATTACCAACTTTCACTCTCACAACTACACTGAAATAAAGGTGTCATTATCGTCACATTTACCCATGAGGAAATTGAGGCTCAGTTAAGGTTAATTGCCCTGTAAATGTCTCACAGCTAGTAAGTGACGCAGCTGAGATTTGAACTCTTGATGATGCCAGGCTCTGACATAGCTAGCTCCTCACTGTAGTGCTCTGCCTCTTGGAGTAATGGTGGAGAGAGTCCCCAGGCACACATTGCGCGAATTATACTTAACTACTGCAGAGCCTTATTATGCATTTTCATCTTCTTAGTGCTTTCTAATTAAAAAGGAGGGGAGTGGTGATCTTTTTGCTCTTTAACTTCTGTTTCCTTTGAGTGGAAAGCAGAGGGCCCCCTGTGAGAGACTTTGCAGAATAGACCTCATTGTATTCCAATCAGCTGTTTAAGTGCAGAGTTTTCCTCTGTCCCTTTTTACTGGAGAAAGTTAATTAACATCATAGCCACTAATCACTTACCCATGCTTAGTCTTGATTACGAAGAATATGGGAATGCATTTAGTTGCCTGAAAGTCTAAAAGTGCACTCCTATTGTAAAAGGTTTTAATTAATAGGAGTAATAACAATATTAATAATATACTACCAGTTAACATCAACTGGGTGCTTACTAAGGGCCAGGTACTCTGCAAAGTGTTTTTTTTTTTTTTTTTTTTTTTTTGGCTTAATCCTCACAAGAACTTTAATTTGAAGCAGACACTATTATTTTTCTCTTTATCTGGACCATAAAAAGTCCAAAGTGAAGGTTACTGTGAAAATGAGAGATCTGAGAGAAAAACCCAGGGTACACAACATGAGTGCTGGCACTGAGCCTCAATGTTGCCATAGCTTCCGTGTCTGAGGCAGTAGGGATAATAAATCAGTTCCTTTTCTATTGTACCAAAATACTCCTTTACTCATGCAGAACTCAAAGTCATGAACTCTAAGAAACTGAAAAAAGACACAGCCATAAACTGAAGTTACAGACCATTTGACTATAACTACGGAGACCTTTTCCAGACCCTTGAGTTTGGGTAAATGGCAGCTAAGACCAAAGCAAGTCACATTAATCTTCCCAGCAGGTGCCCCTCTGACTGAGACTTAGGCAAAGCAAAGGTTAGTGGCCTTGAGTGGCCAAGTGCAAAGCTGACTGAGTGGTACAAATGATCAGCTCTTCTAGACAAGGCTGGTCCTATACGGTACAGATCCTCCAGGACTGATGCTCGGGTGGGGTGGGAGGAGGAAATTAGACAGGCATTTGGAATCAGGAGGCTCTGCTGAACACTGACATTTATGGGCACACTCGGGTGCCTGGCTGTCTCCTCTACCTTTCCCCACACCCCTTCTTTTTGTCCTTGTATTCTTGATTTCACAAACTGTTTTCTTTCCCCAGAATATTTGTGCATGATCATAAAATACCCTTCCCCAACTCCTGAGACCCTTTTAGCCTCAGCTTTAAAACTCATTTTTTTCATGGAAACCTTTCCTGACCCCCAGATGAGGTTAGAATCTAGTGTTCCTGTGCCAAGAAATTCTCTTTTATTTCACAGTGTATAGCACAACTGTGAAAATTTATCTGTGGACTTTTTGATTAAATGTCTGCTGTCAGTGCTTGATTGTAAATCCTGCATCTTATTCTGTCTCTAGCCTAGTATGGTGCTGGGCACCTGATGGGCCCTCATAAATAATGATGGTATTTGTGTCCCAGGGCTGTGCTAGCAAAATACCCAAAATGGGGTGGCTTAACACAGCTGAAACTTACTGTCTCATGTTCTGGGGGTTAGAAGTCTGAGATCAAGGTGTTGGCAGGGCCATGCTCCCTCTGATAGGTCTAGAAGAGAATCCTCTCTTGCCTCTTCTACCACTGGCCTTTGCTGGCAATCCTGGTGTTCCACATGGCTAGCTTCTCCCTATGTGTCTTCACACCATCTTCCCTCTGTTCATGTCTGTCTCCATGTCTAAATTTCCCCCTTATATAAGATGTTTTAGTCACATTTCATTACTATAAAAAGTACCTGAGGCTGGGTAATTTATAAAGAAAAGAGGTTTATTTGGCTCATGGTTCTGCAGCAGCATGTTCTTCTGGTGAGAGTCTCGGGAAGCTTTTGGTCATGGCAGAGGTGATGGGGAAGCAGGCATGTCACATGGCAAGAGAAGGAGCAAGAAGGAGAGGAGGAGGTGCCAGTCTCCTTTAAACAACCAACTCTCGTGTGAAATAACTGAGAACTCAGTCATTACAGAGAGGATAGCCTGAAGTCATTCATGAGGAATCTGCCCCCATGACCCAAACACCACTCACTAAGCCTACCTACAACATTGAAGGTTACATTTCAACACGAGATTTGGAAGAAACAAATATCTAAACCATATCATAAGGACAACAGTCATATCAGATTAAGGTTCACCCTAATGGCTTCATTTTAACTTGATTGCCTCTGTAAATAATTTATTTCCAAATAAGGTCATATTCCCAGGTACTGGATGTTAGAACTTCACATATATTTTGGGGAGGGGACATAAAACAACCTGTAACAAATGATTAAACTAATAAACTTGTTTGGACATACCTCTTAACCTTTCTCTGCTATAGTTTTTCTCATTTGCAACATGAGAATAATACCTGTTTCAATCCCACATAGATTCACAGATTTCTGAGATGAAAGAAGTCAGTGGCAATAGAATATAACATTCCTCTGCCCACCAGTAAATTTGATTTGACTGACCAACATGTTTTTGAATATTTTAAGTATAGTTAGACCAAATTATAGGCAATATCGGAATAAGTTCCAAACAGCTGGAGAGCAGAAGTTATATAATACACAGAGTTGAGAATGTTTAAACCCAAATCAGGCATGTGGCATGACAAGTGCAGTTACTGTTGGGGTAATGAAAGTGACTCTACAAGAGGTACTGGAGTTAATAGCAGAGGCTGTTGGTTCAGAAAGACCTGGGTTAGAATCCTGGATCTGTGGCTCACTTTAGCTATTTAAATTTAGTCAGCCTGAGTCTTAGTTTTCCCACCTGTAAAATGGGTTAATAAGCCTTTAATAATCCCTGCCTAAGGTGATAGGAGAGATTGAATGATGTGTTTTTATACATGCTTAGCAGTGTCTAGTACATAATAACCATTCACTAAATGGTAGAATATGTCAGAACCACATATGATATATATTTAGACTGTTCATAATTATGTGGCAAACTGGAAAGAATAAAGGGATGATCTATGGTGGCGCCTACCTGTAACAGATCTCTCAGGCCCTCAGCAGCCCCTCGGTGCAACCAGGGGAGAATCATGGGAAACCTTCCTTTCTTCTGTGTTTCTTTCTTCTGCTATCAGCAGACACCCAAGAAAGGCTTAAAAACTAGTAACACAAAATTGTGTCAGTGGTGAATGTCTTTGATATGGTTTGGCTCTGTGTCTCCATCTAAATCTCATGTTAAATTGTGATCTCCAGTGTTAGAGATGGAGCCTAGTGGGAGGTGATTGGATCACAGGGGTGGTTTCAAATGACTTAGCACCATCCCCCTAGTGCTGTCTCATGATAGAGTTCTCACAAGATCTGGTTGTTTGAAAGTGTGTAACACTTCACCCTTTGCTCTCTCTCTCTCTCCTGCTGGCCATGTAAATATGTGCCTGCTTCCCCTTTGCCTTCTGTCACGATTGTAAATTTCCTGAGGCCTCCCCAGAAGCAGAAGCCTGTACAGCCTGCAGAACTGTGAGCACAATTAAATCTCTTTTCGTTATCAATTACCCAGTCTCAGAGAGTTCTTTATAGCAGTGCAGTAACAGAGTAATACAGTCTTGAATCTCTTGGAACAGATGTGAATGGATTATCACATCTGATGAACTAGGGCTTCTTTTTACAAGAAATAAGGGACAAAAAGATGAAAGCAACTCTGCTGAGTGTTCCTAGCTGAATCTCAGATTGTTCTTTGCCATCAGGGAGAGTGAACTGAACCATTGCTTGAGATCAGGAATGTTAAGACATATACTTCAGTGACAAGGGCATTGTGAGCACAGAGCTCTAGCTGCCCAGGGAGCAGAACTATAGCCAGTATGGCTGAGTGTGTCAGTGCCAAAGTGCTGGCAGTTTGTTAGGCTCCTCAAGGTATAGGGCTTTCATTGTGAAAACTAAGTTGGTATAGCTTTTTGAAGTCCAGCAGACCTTGATTCAAATATTGCCAGTCTACGTCCTAACAATGGGTAAATTACTTGATATCTGAGTCTCAGTTACTTCAACTGAGAAGTGAGGCTGATTCCTATGTCCTAAGGCAGTTGAGAGAATTTGATGAGACGAGATATGCAAAGTGCCTAGCACAGTGCCTAGATTGAGATAAATAGCTGACAATAGAATCAGTGCCACTGCATGTTAGAGGTAGAATTGAGTACAAGGAGAGACGCACACTCCAGAAACCAGACCCCAATTAAAATAGCCAGGGTTCAAATCCTGGCCCAATTACTTACTTACTATAGGGCCATTTATCCCACTTGGTAGAAATATTGACAGTGATATAAATATTTCTTTATATTTATCCCATTTGGTATAAATATTTACATTGATTATGAAGTGCTGCCCGAGACCTCACTAGGAGCATTATATTATATATGGTATGTGAATCACATTACCTTCCTAAAATATCAGAACTTCTCAGTTCTGAAATCCATCTGGCCTCAAGGGTCTTAGATAAGGAACTGTAGACCTACATGTAGAACTCACTCCATGGGGCTGGGTGGACTGTTGGAGTGATCTATGTAGAATAGAGCCCTGCAGCACATAGAAGGGCTCAGAGAATGCAGGCAAGGGCAACAGGAGAATCTGAATTCTGTTTTTCAGGCTTGCTGCATGACCTGGGGTGAACTACATAGCCTTTCTCTTTCCCCTTTGGAAATGAGCATGATGATCATGATACTTACCTCACTTGTTATGAAACGAAATCAGCTGATATATGTAAAGCACTTGGCAAAGTATCTGGTACATATCAGTAAGTGCAAATTCTTGTAATTATTGCATTTTATGTGTACATGAAAATTTCTCTTTTATAACAGGCATGGCATCACAGCAAAACTCAGGAAACAAGGCAGACCAACTTGTATCGGTATTCCAAGAATTTTACAGAGAATAGAAAGGTTACACGGTATATTAATCCAAACTGACCTTTTGTGCCTTCCTTAATCCGATTAAAGCACTTTTCATTAAAATAATTTTCTTTTTACGTAATGCTACTGATGGATTTTTTTTCTCCTGAAAGTTCTGGTAAGACAAAAGCAAGAGGAAAACTGTTATCTCCTGCTTGTAGCTACACAAGTTGAACACATGAGGAAGGGGTGATTGAAGGAACACCCAGTGAGGATGCTGTGCCACATATTGTTGAAATCAACAACCATTTATTTCTGTTCCCACCCCCTCTGTCCCTCGTGGGGTGGCTATGGAGCTATGTCACTCCAAGAGAACCTGCAGGGAACCCAGTTGGTGAACAATTCCAGCTGCCCCCTGTATTTGCATCTGCCACATTTGCCCTAAGACTACACTTTCCCACACCATTGACTACTGGTGAAATAAGCACAGTAGGGTAGGGGTCCTAGTGCCAGCCCATTCCTGCCCAATGTGGAAATCCTCTAATGGGCAATTTTTGCATGAGGACTCCCCATCAGCCTGGTCAGGACGTTCTAGAACTGTGCTGCAGCCTGAGGCTTGCCCCAACCAATCTTTCCTTCCCTCTCTCCTTGTACAAGTGTCTGATCTGCATTGTGGTCTGAAGGCTCTCCCTGCTTGGTTGTGCTTTCTCCCATTTCATCATTTAGAGACAATTCTCCTAGTAAATATCTCGCACATCTAATCCCATCTTGGTGCTTGCTCCTTGAGGGACCCTAATTGACACACCCTGTGTTTATCTCCTAGTTTTCCTTGCCTTGAGGGTTCTGGGTGTTATGTAAGTTTTGCCTCTGAGATGTTCTTGCAAGAGATTTGGAAAGGGAAAGAAAGGGAAGCATCAGTCTCTCCATGGCAGTGGAAGCTGATGACTAGGCTCCAACAGATACGAGTTTTTGGAACAGCAGATTCCCCATTCCACTGTCCAATTACCAGCCTCAGGGACTTGGGCTGCTGTGACACTAGCAGTATTTTTCTGATGCTTCCGGAACTTTGGACTGTAGCAGCAGGGACCTCAGATCAGAGCTGCTGTGGCAGGGTTTTGAAGCCCAGGAGCCACTCCTTAGCTCCTGCTTTCCCAGCTTTTCTAATAATGTCATAAGCACTCATTGTCCTGAGTGGAATTTCCTTCTGCTTAATTCACTGGGGTGATTTGTGTTTCTTGCACTGAATGATGACTGATACAGAATTCAGTTCAGGCCTTAAAAGCAAGCCTCACATCCCCCAAGTTCTTATCATCAGGACTGGGCTGTACAATCTACACGACTACCAGGGAGACCTTATTTCCTAGTCCCCACTCTAGATGTGGCTCCAGAGATTAATGGACAATCAGGAAGTTTTCAGGGGCAGGGGCAGGGGACATGGAGAAGAATGGGTGGAATTTCTCTAAAAGAACAGAGCCAAAGTCTAACCAAGGAACTCACTTCCCTGCCAGGGTAGTGAATCTTCACAAGGTCTGCCCTGTAATATTTCCTTGGTTCTGGACCAGTGACTGCCATGTGCTCCCCAGTCTTCTCCTCTCTTTTTGAATTTTTGCAGTTGCCCTGTTCGTGCTTTACTATTGTATATTGAGTGTGTGTTGAAGGGAGAAGGAAGTGTGCAGATAAATCGTCTTTTTGTATATATAGATTACTGAACCATGAAGAGACAAAGTTAGGCTGAGAATCTTCACTTTGAGCTTAGTTCAGAAATGAAGCAGTGCTTTAGATGGTCTCCCTTGAAGAAGAGTGGTTGTCCTCTTTGTGTGGGAAGAAGAATACACATGAATGATTGGTGGCCAGGGGGTGAACTGTGTTGGAGACTGATTTTTAGGCATAAAAAATCCATTCTCCTCTTCTTATGCGTTTTAATCAGTGTCTGGTCAGGAAAACACAAACCATGTCAGGTGTTTCAAAGAGAGGGAATTAACACAGGGAAGTGGCTTCAAATATATGGAAGCATTGACAAGACAAACAAGGGAAAATGTGGTAATCAAGAAATTAGCAATATCAGAAAACGGCCCTTCCCCTTGGGGTTAAAGGGACAAAGTAGGAGGTGATGTTACTGTAGCCCAGGAAGCCAAAACCACATGGGCATGTCTCAGGAGAGCCAGGATCATGGAGGGTAGGACTATCAGGCAGGAGGCAGAACCATGGAGGAAATGCAGCTAAAGCAGAGAGGTAGAAAACTACACTGCCTTTCCTTCTGCTCCTGCCCTACAGTCCCCCACCAATGTCTCGTATTGGCCAACCCTACCCCAAACTAAGGAGCAAAGAAGGTTTGAGTATGAGGTTTCCTGTGATACACACCAGGACACAAGCCAGGCACTCTGGCCATAAGGCTAGGCTGCATTTCCCAGCGTCCCTTGCAGTTAGCTGCATCGTGTGATTAAGTTATCTTCTTTGGGATGTGAGCGGAGGTGATGCCTAACCCTTCAGAGCCTGGGCCTTACATCAGAGAGTGTGCCCCATCCACATGGTCTTTCTCCGACCCACTGGCTCCTATAGGAGAGATTCAGCATTCCCCAGGCAGAAAATAACAATGCCCTAGGAAAATCGGGGCATCACATGCAAGGAGCTGTGTTCCCTGAGTGATTATGTGGAGCCGAGCTGACCCACTGATGTGGATAGCTCATCTGGAAACAGGTATGAAAAAGAAATAGACTATGTTCTTTAAGCCACTGTATTGTTGAGTTTCTTGGCTACCACAGCTTAGGTCTTTATCCCAACAGACGTTTTCGGTTTTTCATCCATTTATTCAAGGATTAATTCCAGCTACTAGGCCTAGGCACCTAGGCACTTAGGTACTATGGATAAAAATATAAATTAGATGAGTTCTTATTCTCAGGGAGATCACTACCTGCTAGAGGAGACTGACAAACATACAATGTTATAGCATAGAGTGCTAAATATTATGAAAGTATAACACACTGCAACTGAAGAGGTGACACAATTTAGGAATTATTCTTAAAAGTCAGAGTTGACAGACAGGAACTGGGAGGTTTACAACAATCACTACCAGTGAACAAAATTCTACTATGTGCCAGACCCTATATCAGTTTCCTTAAATCCATTGTCTCACCTAACACTTACCTTTTGAGACAGGTGTTAAAACTCCCCATTTTACAGATGAAGAAACTGAGAATCAGAGAGTTTAAGTAAATTATCTAGGGTTGCAGAATTAATTGCTGAGATTTAAGCCCAAGTTGGCTCTAAAACTGATTATCTTTCCCCATGGTAAGCCATCTCTCTATCCAGTGAGCTTTGATTTTGTGCTACACTTAATAGTGCGCCCACTGGGTAGATGCCTGCTTGTCTGACCTGCCCTAAACATCTATTTAACTCATTGCTCAGGTCCACAAGGAGAAGACAGAAGAAAGCGGGGAGACAAGAGGCTGCTCTTGTTACTTGATTTATTTGCTTTATTTCTAACCAGAATAAGGTGTTCACCACCAGCATGACTGTCCTCCTTGTTTTATACCAGATTTGTCCTAAATGATTTTAGACAATTTCCAAAAAAAAAAAAAAAAAAAAAAAAAAAAAAAAAAAAAAAGCTAGACTTAAAGGACAAAGATTTGCCACCATGAAAGATATTCAAATTAAACGCTCTGGGCTCTGGTCATGTTTAACATTTCTATGTCTGAAAGTTTTGGGGCAAAAGAAAGAGCATGGCAACTGCTTTCCACTGGGTCTGAGGACCCCATTTTTAACCATCTGAAAAAGAGACATGTGAACTGGCATTGACTCTGGAACATCTTTCAGTGATCAAAAATATCAGTGACAATGCCAACGCTAATATCTCCAAATACTGGATTAATAATTGAACAAAATTGTAGCACCCCTTATGACTCTCCCCTTCTAAATTTAAAATGATAAAATGAGACTCACTGAGCTCAAGAGGAATTTTATTTATGTATCTCCTTGACATTCTAAGAGAGAATGCGAACTGTAGTTAACTGTTGGAAAGGAGCAACATAAGCCTTTTCAAGGTCCAAAGGCCCTTGCTCAGCTTTGAATGATGCTCAGTTGCCAGTCTCTGCCACTTTTGCAAATGATCATTTATTAAATAAGAAGGGACATTTTGAAGACAGCTGAGTCTTTAAAACATGAAAGAGTAACACAGTCTCAGAGCAAGAGAGTTATAAATTATGTCATGTGAACCCAGCCATGGTGTGCCCTGAATGCTTATAGAAAAGTCATTGTGTAACAGTAAATAATGGGTAGATCATAAGGTGTTTTCTTCCAGAGCATTCACAATGCTTGACTTGCTCTTCAGTTCACAAAGCATTACAAAGTATGTGAGTGGTATAATAAGACCAGTTTGGCAGGGGCGGGGACTAAGACCTGAAGTGATTATGTCCAAGATGACAAAGACAAACACACTTGTGGGTACAGAGCCTATATCTCCTGGGTCAAATACCCATTCTAAATATCAGCTCACCTATCCTTCTTGTGTGGAAAAAACTCAAACTACTTTTCCCTCTTCTCCCACCACCACAGTCACCAACGCAGAAGATATCCATGACCAAATGTTGGGCGTAGGGGAATGTTTCTCCCCACCACCAAGTGAGCAATCAGTTTTGCAGTGGATACCAACTGGGCATCCTCCAGTTCAATTCCAGCACTATCTATGTGAAGCCAGTGCCAGATCCCACAGGTTGAGGGTCCCCAAAACTTCCCCTGATTCGAATAGCAGGCACAAGTCCAGGCCTCTGGAACTTCGGACCAACCAGCTTCAAGTTGGGGTTCCCAAAACCGCCTCTTTGGGTTCCATTAGTTTACTAGAGCAGCTCACAAAACTCAAGGAAACACTTACATTTACTGGTTTATTGTAAAGGGTATTACAAAGGATACAGATGGAGAGATGGATAGGACAAAGTATGGGAGAAGGGGCATGGGGCTTCCACACTCTCCCTGGGTATGCCAACCTCTAAAAACTTCCTTGTGTTCAGCTATCCAGAAGCTCTCTGAATCCAGTCCTCTTGGGTTGTTATGAAGGCATTATTACACAGGTGTGATTGATTAAACCACTGACCACTGGCAATCAACTTGACCTTCAGCGCCCCCCACCCCAGCCCCCACAGGTTGAGGCATGGGGATAAAAGTCTCAATCTTCTAATCATGCCTCTGTCTTCTCAGCATTTCTGGCAACCAGCCCTATCCTGAAGCTATCTGTGAACGTTAGTATACAAAAAACACTTTGGAGATTCCAAGGATTTTAGCAGTTGTATGCCAGGAAACTGGGAAGAAGATTATATATATATATATTCATATCATACTTCTCTATCAGGCAATTTTGCTAAAATCCAATAGTGCTCAGGGTAACAAATTTAATCAAGATCTTATGCAAACTTGACTGGATATTGAGCTTGCCAATATACATATAAAATAAACTAGCTCACAAAAAGATAAAAAATTCAATCTCCCACCCTCTTTTAGGGCAATCCACAAAAATCAAATAAAATCAAATCTGTATTTTCCCTACTGTCTGGGCTTAGATTATTAGTAAGAATGAATAGATGAATACATCTTGATTAGTTTCATTCTTCTTCATATCCTAAGCATAAGCTAAAAACTGAAGATATTTTAGTCAATGTAAAATCATTTAATTTTTTTCTCAGATCTTGAAAGAGGCTTCCAAGCCTAGTTGAGGGTTTAAGGAAAAAAGATAACTTTGTCCAGCTTCTTTGACAAATGAGGCTACATTGAAGATATGGCTCACCAGAGACCTGGAGAAGTTCATTTTGTCACCTCCCTGTGTCACTGGCTCATTGCACAAGTGGTCTTTCAAGGCAATTCCAAACACCATTTTGCAATGTCTCACTCTTAGGATTGTCCTAGTTAGCATGTCTGGGGATATCTATTACCTTGGACAATACACATTTCCCCAAAGACATGCACTCCCAAAATTAAATAAAAGGGGCATAACAAACAGTAGATTAAGAAATATTAAGTCAAATAAAGGATACAGGGGAAAACAACAAACCTATGTGTTTTTACTACTCTCACACTCCAACCAATCAATTCCCCAGCAGATGTGAGTAGGGCTTTCCCCACACACCAACCACGCAATTCTGCAGTGGACGCCAGCTGCGTGTCCTCTAATTCAAGTCAATTCTCACACCATCTGCCTGAAGATATCATCGGACCCCACAGGTTGAAAGCTCAGTCCCAGAAGACTGTCTCCCCACTTCAGATACCAATCAAAAGCATAGGTTGTGACCTGTGCTTTTGACCCACTGGCTATAAATCAAGGCTCCCATGACCCTCATTTGAGTTTGATTAACTTGCTAGAGAAGCTCACAGATTTCAGGGAAATACTTTATGTTTACCCATTTATTTTAAAGGATATCAAAAAGGATACAGATGAACAGCCAGATGGAAGAGATGCATGAAGCAATGTATGTGGGAAGATGCATGGAGCTTCTGTTCCTTCCTCAGCATATCACCCTCTAGAAACTTCCACACGTGAACATACAGAAGCTCTCTGAACCCAGTCTTTTGTGATTTTATGGAAGTTTCATTACATAAACATAATTGATTACATCATTGGTCATTGGTGATCAGCTCAGCCTTCATTTCTTCTCTCCTCCCTGGGGGTTGGGGATTGGGGCTGAAAGTCCCAATCCCCTAATCATGCCTTGGTCTTTCTGATGAGCAGTCCCATCCTAAACTACCTACTCTGGCCACCAGTCATCTCATTAGCATGCAAAAGACACACTTATTACTTCAGAGATTTCCAGAGTTTTAGGAGCTGTATGTCAAAAAATGGGTCAAAGACCTATATATTTTACAATGTCACAATTACCCTATTATATATCATTAAGCCAAGAATCTCAAAATGTTCTGGTTTTCCATGAGTGCATACTTTATGTACATATCTCCATTTCATACACTACCAGAAGAGGCAAGGAAGAGGGCAGGGGGCCTGGAGCTGGGAGGGCAGCAGGTCTTTTCTCCTTTAATCAGCCATCCCTCCCTACTTCCCTACCAGTGGGTTATCCTCCAAGTGCCCCTCTCTCCAAAGGAAGAGTTCCTCCATTCCATCACAGCATCTCCACTACTCCCCTTTTCTCCTCTTGTACACCATCACTACCTCCTCCTCTCTTTCCCTTTCTGCCACTCCATTCCTACAACTCCCCCAACAGGGCCCATGTGCCCTCCAACTCCATCCACATGATGCTTTGGTAAATCTTCTGCACTTCCTGGGTTGCCTTCAAGATCCTCCCCTAGATGGTTTCTGCCTGCTCCAGTATCCGTCTCATCAACAATGGAAAAACTGAGGCCAAAGCAGCCACAGGACTCTGGAGGCCTGAGCACAGCTGTGTCCAAGAGGAAATAACCTCACCATAACTTGTGGACTCCCCTGCTAGGGATGACCAGGAGGCCAGTGTCTATGCTGGTCAGGGTCCTGTCAAACTCAGCTACTTCCCATTTTTTAGAAGTGGAGAGAGCGAACAGGTATGGATTTCCAGTGCATCTTTTTGAGCTTCCATTATTTCTTCGAACTGTTTTTTGATCTTCAGGAAGCCAGGGGGTATTGCCATGTAGGCTGGAGATGGAGAGACCCTGCAGCCCCCAAGGCCTTGCACCACCCTGTTAGCTCTCATGGCCTTTCCCTTTTGTTTGTTTGTTTGTTTTTGTTGTTGTTATTTATGGTGGCTTTGTTTTTCTTTCTGAGATAGGGTCTCACTTTGTCACCCAGGCTGGAGTGCAGTGGTGCTATCTCAGCTCACGGCAACCCCCACCTCCCAGGCCCAAGGGATCCCCCTACCTCAGCCTCCCAAGTAGCTGGGACCACATGCATGTGCCATATGCCTGGCTAATTTTTTGTATTTTTGGTAGAGACAGGGTTTTGCCATGTTGCCCAGGCTGGTCTCAAACTCCCTGAGCTCAGGTGATCCACCCACCTCGGCCTCCCAAAGTGCTGGGATTACAGGCGTGACCCAAAGCACATGGCTGGCCTCTCCCTTTTCAACTGTGCACCTCTAGTCCAGAGCCTTGCATTTACTTCTCCAAATTACTCCTCTGCATGGAGAAGAAAAGGAGCTCTTTGAGTTCTACCAAAAGTAGACAATCAAGTTCAGGGACCCAGCATTAGACTTTTCTGAGACCTGTTTTTATTAGTTTGCTATTGCTCTTAACACTCTTTCATGCACAATGATGTAAAGTCCCTCAGGGGTGAGTATTAATTAGCACCTGCCTATTTTGGCATCTTCCTCAGTGACTGGAGACAACTCAGAGACAAAGAGCCAATATGTCCAATGGCTGGACCTTTGTCAACTCTCTAAGGACCCAAACGTTGAAAGAGATGGACCACAGAAAGGGTCTCTGAATCTGCAGTCCAGAACAGAGAAGTGGTAGGTAAGTGTTAACAGGGTTAGGAGTGAAATAAATCCAAGTCAGAAATAAGAATGAAGAGCCAGAACAGTGAGTGAGAAATGGGCTCAGTGAGGATTGGCAGTGGAGACATTAAAGCGATGTTCTTCTTTGGCCATAAACTCTTCTGAACACTTTATATATATTAAGTCACTTATTCCTCACCAAAAAAAACCCAGCAAGTTTGGTGCCATAATTATTATTCAGTTGAAGAAAGGGAGGTGCAGAGAAATTAAGTAATTTGCCCAACATCACACAGCTAGTAAATGGCATTGTGGTGTCCCAGTCTGCTTCATATTTTTTCAAATTTTTATGAAAATATACAAACTAATTCGAATAATAAGTCAGTGATAACCTATTGCTCACTACTTAGCTCCAATAATTTTGCCAGATTTTTATCCATATATATATGTGTGTGTGTGTGTATCTTTTTCCTGAAACATTTAAAGTTTTATAATACTTTACCCCTAAATACTGCAGTACCTATATCCTTAAAATAGGGTGTTCTAAATAACAATATGATTTATTACATGTAAGGCATTGGAAAGTCTCTAACATAATCCAACAGACAGTTTATATGCATATATCCTCCATTACTTAAAAAAAGGCGTAAAGCCTTTAAAAGAACAGAAAAAAATTCACACATTACATTTTAGCTTCTTTCTTCTTTGTTAGTTCCTTCCTTCCTTCCTTCCTTCCTTCCTTCCTTCCTTCCTTCCTTCCTTCCTTCCTTCCTTCCTTCCTTCCTTCCTTCCTTCCCTTCTTTTCTTTCTTCTTTTGAAATAGGGTCTCATTTTGTTGCTCAGGCTGGAGTGCAGTGGCACAATCACGGTTCACTACATGTTCGACCTCCTGGGATCAGGTGATCCTCCCACCTCAACCTCTACAGTAGCTGGGACTACAGGCAGGCGACAACACGTCCAGCTATTTTTTTTTTTTAATTTTATTTTGTGTAAAGATGAGGTCTCACTTTGTTGCCCAGGCTGGTCTCAAACTCCTGGGCTTAAGCAATCCTCCCACCTTGGCCTCCTAAAGTACTGGGATTACAGGTGTGAGCCATCACACCTGGCCTTGTTTTTGTAGAGAACAGCCCTTCCACTGCATTTTTTCATGACATCAATTTTTTGAAGAGGCCAGGCCAGTTGACTTCTGAATTGTCTGAGACTTCTCTGAAAAGATTCACACTGATTCTCAAGTGCATCACATCCACATCTATCCAGTGCTGAGAATGGAACCACTTCTGTCTTCTGCCAAAACCTCCACCCTTCCCCAATATGGCCTTCCCACAGCCCATTGTAGACTATTATGTTTAATGTATACAGACTCTTTGTCTATTTTAACAGCAGCCAGCAGTTTCCTTAATTTGTCTTTGTATACCTGAGTTCTGGCATAAGGCCTGGCACAGGGTGGGCCCTCAGTGGATGATTTGATAAAACAAATGAGCCTAATCTCACTTTTTAAAATGCTTCAAAGAATTGCTATAATATACATTCAGAAAATGCATAGCTCTTAAGTGAACAGATCTAAGAACTGTTACAAACATGTGCTCTGTAATGGCCTGTACCAGAATAGAAAGCATTTATCAAACTTCCAGAATGCTGCCCCATATCCCTGCCCACCACCCACCCACGAGGTAGCCACTGCCCTGACTTCGGTCATCATAGTTTAATTTTATCTGCTTTTCAATGAATAAATAATGTCATAAATAGACTCTTTAGTGTTTCACTTCTTTCATGCAAAATTTTATCTGCAAGAGCCATCTGTGTTGTCCCAGTATTGTTCATAATGCAGAAGTTCATTACTTTTTGCTGCTATGTTAATATTCCACTGTAAAAATTAACCATAATTTATTTCTTGATTTCTGCTTTTTGGGTTATTTTTCCATTTTGAGACTATTAGGAGTAATGCTTCTAGCAACCTTTTGAGTGCATATCTGTGGTATAATTTCTGGGACTTAGGGACACTGTATATTCTCATTTAGTAAATTTGATCAAACAGGTTTCCAAGGTGGATACTCTAATTTACACCAGCAGAAAGTTTAGGACAGTTCACCTATTCCACATCCTCTCCAACACTGGGCATTGTTAGGCTTTTTAATTTTACTCATTCTGATGTGTATGTAAGTGACATATCATTCTGGTTTGAATTTGTAATTTTCCATTATCACCTTTGCTTATACTTATCGGCCATCTGTAAATTCTCCTTTGTGAAATACTTGTCCAAGTATTTTGCCTTTGTTGAACATTAGGTTGATAGTGTTTTCCTTACTGATTTAAAGGACTTCTATATATGCTAGACACAAATGCTTTCTTCCTGTGTGGTTTGCCTTCACACTCTCTTAATGGTATCTTAATGACATTTTAAAGTCCTATTTTAAAAATTTTGCCTAACCTAGGGCCATAAGGATATTTTCTCTTTTTGTTCTGGAAGTTTTATTGCTTTACTTTAACATATTTAGATTTGTGACCCATCTGGAATTCATTTTTGCCCCCTGTAGATATGCAGTTATTACAACACCATTTGTTGAAAAGACATTCTGGACTATAGTAGCAATTTTGTCATAAATCAGCAGACCACATATATATGGACCTATTCCTGGACTGCCTATTTTGTTCTTTTGGTATGTTTGGCAATTATTACAATAATATCACTCTGACCTGACTACTGCAGCTTTATAATAAATCTTAACATTTGGTAGCAAAAGTTCTTCAATTTTGCTCTTCTTCAAGCTCTTCTACAGTATTCTTGGTCCTTTACATATTCACATACATTTTTAAATTGGCTTATCAATTTCCACAGAAATACCTGCTAGGATTTTAATTAAGATTTCATTGAATTTATGGTGAAACTAGGGATGATTTAATGTATTTACAGTATTTAATCTTCTAACTCATGAACATTATGTATTTCCTCCATATACTTGGGTCTTTTAGAATCTATATCTGTGATGTTTTATGACTTTATAAGTAAAAGCCTTTATAGGCCTTTCATTAAATTTATTCCCAGTGATTATTTTGTATTCTATTTTCAATGGCGGTTTTTAAAAAATATCATACTCTGGCCGGGCGCGGTGGCTCAAGCCTGTAATCCCAGCACTTTGGGAGGCCGAGATGGGCGGATCACGCGGTCAGGAGATCGAGACCATGCTGGCTAACATGGTGAAACCCCATCTCTACTAAAAAATACAAAAAATTAGCCAGGTGAGGTTGCAGGCGCCTGTAGTCCCAGCTACACGGGAGGCTGAGGCAGGAGAATGATGTGAACCCGGGAGGCGGAGCTTGCAGTGAGCTGAGATCCGGCCACTGCACTCCAGCCTGGGTGACAGAGTGAGACTCCGTCTCAAAAAAAAAAAAAAAAAAAAAAAAAAATCATACTCTAATTGTTTCTACCTAGTATACAGAAATACAATTTATTCTGACAAGCTGAGATTGTATGCCACAATCTTGCTGAATTAAATTACTAATTCTAATGGCTTATTTGTTTACTTTTTGGTAAAAATAAAAAATAAACACATTTTTGCATATATTATGTTATCTGCAAATAATAACAGCTTTATTTCGTCCTTCCCAATTTTTGTGCCATTTATTTGCTTGCCTTATTGCACTGTATAACACCTTTAGAAAAATGTTGAGTAAAAATAGTGACAGCAGAAATTCATGTCTTACTCCTAATTTGAAGGGGAGAGTTTTTAATATTTCATCATTAAGTATAAAATTAGTCATAGAGTTTTTATCAATAATCTTTATTAGATAAAGGAAATTCTCTGTTATTTCTATTTTGCTTAGCATTTCTATCACCAATCAATGCAAATTATATTACATATCTTAATGCATTCATTGAGATAATCACGATTCCCCCCATATTCTCATTTACTCAGTAAATTGTGTCATTTGAGATTCTAATTTTTTTTCTTTTTTCTTTTGGCATTTGGAATTATTTTCAATGTCAAACCAGCCTTGCATTCTTGGAATAATTCCAACTTGGTTATAATGTATTATCCTTTTAATATGTTACTAGATTCTGGTTGCTCACATTTGGTTAAGGACTTTTGTACCTAAAGTTCATGAGGAAGATAAAAAATAATTTTGTTGTAATGTCTTTGTCAGTTTTATTATTAAAGCTGTTTAACCTCATGCCAGGTTAGGAACATGTTGGAAAATGTACATGATTCTTCTTTTTTATGCATGATGCAATTTAGGCTCACTTCTCTACAGTTCTTTTTTCTCTGAAGTCTTGGCTTTACAAATCCTGTCTTAACAGCCCTAAATTCCAATTTTATTTTTACCTCAGCTGTAAGCCTTTGGTCTCTGTTCTGTGACATACATCTTCAAGCACCCTGAGGAGAAATGCGGCGGCCACCATAAAGCTCACGTCTATCTGTTCCTCTCCTTTTAGGATCTTGGCCACTCAAATCTTGGCTGCCTTGTTTGCTCTGTGATACTTTCAACAGCTTTTTAAAATCTCATTTTTTATAGTTGCTCCTGGCAGGCACAAGTTATTTATCATAACCAGACTAGGAAGTCTAATCAT
This sequence comes from Chlorocebus sabaeus, assembly GCF_047675955.1. Lineage (NCBI taxonomy): Eukaryota > Metazoa > Chordata > Mammalia > Primates > Cercopithecidae > Chlorocebus > Chlorocebus sabaeus. The sequence goes on along the minus strand of NC_132932.1, from coordinate 14,607,208 downwards.
CATCCTTAAAGTTGACATCAGATTGGACCATCTCTCATTGTTCCTTCCTTGGTAATAGAATATTGGGATAGCAGTACCCACAAGAACGACTTCATGGTATAAGACAAAGATATGAAGTAGTGATTGCATGAATAGCATCGTAGCCAGGCCTGGGCTTGTATTTCAGCTCTGCTACACCTAGCCCATGTGAGTTTTGAAAACTTTTCTACACTTCAATACACACATTTTAATATGGAATTACAACAGTATCTACCTCATAGGCTTATTGGGAAGACTAGTTCTAGTGAAATAATATATTTGAAGTAGGTACTCTGTGCCTAAAACAGAGTAATAAAATAAAGTGCTGGCTACCACTAAATTAATTTTTATTATTTGAACTGATTTCTGATGTGTCTCTTAAACACTTTTTATTAATAATTTTACACAAATATAGAAAAGTCTAAAGAGTTTGTGCTTTTTCCTTGTGTCTGGCAGATAGTACGCACTCAACTATTCAATATTTGTTAAATAGGCTTAGTATTGAAGGGATTTAACTCCACACATGGCTAGCGATGGTCTATTCAATTCCATTGATTCCAAAATCATGGTGATTTCCATCAGCAGTATTAAATCACGAACTTATCAGCTACTCTCCTTTAAAGCGGGCACAATCTCAGTCACTGTAATCATTTTGAGACACCATCGACTGTTCTCACCTCCGTCTCAAACAACACCAGGAAGAAGAAACCTAACGCTTTCCTTTTCCCTTCCCTTCCCTTCCCTTCCCTTCCCTTCCCTTCCCTTCCCTTCCCTTCCCTTCCCTTCCCTCCCCCTCCCCTCCCCTCCCCTTCCCTTCTTCCCTTCCCTTCCTTTCCTTTCCTTTCCTTTCCTTTCCTTTCCTTTCCTTTCCTTTCCTTTCCTTTCCTGAGGATCTCACTCTGTCACCCAGGCTGGAGTGCAGTGGTGCCATCTCGGCTCACTGCAACCTTTGCTTCCTGGGGTTCTGGGTTCAAGCGATTCTCCTGCCTTAACCTCCCAAGTAGCTGGGATTACATGTGCCTACAATCACACCTGCCTTTTTTTTTGTTAGTTTTTTTCGTGTGTGTGTTTTTAGTAGAGATGGAGTTTTGCCACATTGGCAGGCTGGTCTCAAACTCCTGACCTCAGGTGATCCACCTGCTTCGGCCTCCCAAAGTGCTGGGATTACAGGCATGAGCCACCGCACCTGGTCAAAACCTAACACTTTTAAGGAAAATTATGAAGTCCCTCCATCTCTAAGGAACACAGTTCTTCTAAAAAGAGATAATTTTACTGTGATTTTATACTGTATAGTCTTTAAGAATAAATGTGTTTGGACAATAAGTTTTGTATGCATCCTGGCAATGGAACCCATTAGCTGAAAAGAACACTCAAATGGGAGAATTAGCTCCCTTGCCCACCCAGCTGAGGCCGATCCTCACCTTAGTGCCTGTGAAATATTATTGCCCACCTGGCTGGAGCACAGATATGTCTTGTAACCTTGAGGATAAGACGAGAGGAATCTCTGAGGGTAGAATATGAGATTTTTTTGTGGAAGGGGTGGGCTTTCCCTAGGCAGGTGATGTTTTGTCACACTTTGAGAGATTGGAAGTGGGATGCGCTGTTGTGCTGAAGACAGAAGGAATACCAGATACCCTGCAGATGGAGACTCCCTGGGCACAGGGCAGCTCAGGAACTTTACAGGTCCTTGGAACATATGATTTAGGAGTCCTTATTAGAAAAAAGATACAATACTAAAGATACAAAATCAGCCTCAAAGATGATCATTTATCTAGAATGCAGAAACTACAAAAAATCACAAATTTTTAAAAGTTGACCACCACCACAAATACACAGTAAATAACACTTTGAAGACTTCATTATTTGGCATATTTCTCTTTTTGTTCACAGTTTTTAAATTTTGTTTGTTTGTCCAGTTTCTGGCTAAATATCCTGGAATTTTGTAACATTTCCTATAAAGAAATTAGGAAGGTAGTTCAGTCTCTTCATTAGCATGATAGCATAAAATTTATTTTTTATTATTGGAGAGTTTAGGAAATTTCATTTTGCTTCAAAAAGTATTGTTGGTAATGTCACATGATTTTTTTTGAGACTGTTGCAGACACCAGAAAGCTAGTATCTTCTTTCTTTTCTTTCTTTCTTTCTTTCTTTCTTTCTTTCTTCTTTCTTTCTTTCTTTCTTTCTTTCTTTCTTTCTTTCTTTCTTTCTTTCTTTCTTTCTTTCTTTCTTTCTTTCTTTCTTTCTTTCTTCTTTCTTTCTTTCTTTCTTTCTTTCTTGTATGAGCTGTTAGATTTGGAAGAATTTTCCAGGCTAGTATTTGACTTTGTACATTTCATCTCTTGTTCTCCCATTATGGTGCTAGGCTTCACAAGAGACGTTCCTGTGATGTCAGGCCATGCTCATTTGTGGGATGATGCTAGGAGACCCAGCATGTGGGGCAGCTATTAGCATGGCTAATCCTCCCAATCCGCTCCTATGGGCAGCTTCTAGTGACTATATATGGCAGCAACGGCAATGACACAAAAAATTTACATCGAGACAAACTAAATGTATTCTCAATGCAACTTTCCTCTCACTATTTCACAGATGTCCATGGCCCCTCTATTCCCCCACCCCACCTCTCATGACAATCAGAGGGGATTGCTGACAGAGAATAAAAATAGAATGGCAATAGAGATGGTCCTTCAACACCTGGAATGAAAATATCCTATTCCTACAAATTGAACAAAAAGCTACAAACACTTGAACACATTTCTAGTTCTCCTCCCAGGGTCACGTAAGGGAGGGGCCCTGAAGCTAAGGCTTTGTTTGCTTATTGGCAAACACACCTCTACCAGGACATCACCATTTCTGCCTACATCCAGAGTCCAGGTGTATCTTTCGTTGTGTGTGGCAAAGATGTTCTAAATTCCTGGGACTTCTTATTTTGCCTTTCTTAGCTTGTCTTTGCCTTCTGGAAACTCCTTCCTCATTCCACAAAGAATCTTACCTGGACCTATGGGTTAGCCTTGTGGAGATGGAGGGGTTAGGGTAGGAAGAGGATGGAGCGTTGTTCCTCCCCATGAGTTCCCAGCCTCCAGGGATAAAGGAGCTTTTCAACCTATCAGGAGAACCAGAGCATGATATTATCACTAGAACTGACTTTAGTGGAGTCGCCCTAGATCCTGCAGGAGGGTCCCAGAGAGGGCATTAGTGGGGCTAACCTCTACAAAGCTAGGATCTCAGCATGTGGTGGATTTGAAAGATAACAAATGTATCTTCAATTGATGTCCCTTTCCATTGCACCCCCATACAGTAACCCTGAATCTGCCATGTGGCTCTCATGGTGTAGCCAACAGAAGGAACTCAGAGTCTGATGCCAGTTAGCAAGGCCAGCAACTGAAGTTATAGTCTCTGTCTGTACAAATTCTGTAACTTTTTTTTGTTTGGGTCATTGTTATGGATAAAACACAAGTTGAATACTGCTGCCTCAGAATGGCCCCTGGCCAGTGACCCTTTGGCCAGTCTAATCTTGAATACAATTGCTTTCATTGCTAAACAGCGCAGAGGGTTGAGAAGATCAGTTACTGACTGTATCGCACACTCCCCAGAATTTGGAGATTGGCTGCTGTTCCTGTGAAACTGATTGAGGTCAAGTGAACATGGGAAACCGAGGAATTAAGATAACCCAGGCACAAAGGTCTCGAAGAACAATGCACCCGTGTTCTTGATGTTTTTCTGAGGAATTTCCCAGTGCTGCACTGGACTGGGACTAGGTCCTTTCCTTGGTTACAAAGGCCCATTATCACAGGCAAAAGGCAGCATCCATGTGCCTTCCTGGAATTCTATGAAACTAAATGCCATGCTGGTGTGGGGTGTGTGTGTGTGTGTGTGTGTGTGTGTGTGTGTGTGTGCTTGCCCACATAGGTCAAACATTTGAAAAATGTCTTATGGCCTTATTCAAGGTCACAGTTACTTAGATGTGCCTGCCTGATTCCAAAATGCATAGCTATTCTGTGCCACAGCTGTCTGTCCCATTACAAGAGATTGCTTAGACTGACAGAAAATAATGGTCTTCCAGAACCACTGAGTCATGCAGACTATGTGATGAGTTGAAACAAAATACACTATCATAAGAATGGCTAACTGTTATTAAAGCCTATTGACACAGTGAATGATAGAATATTCACACTAGAAGAGATCTTACCATGAATCACAGATTCAGCTTCTAGCTACTGAGGATCTACTAGGTGCCATGCATTTTTCCACACACTGAGGATACAGAAATGAATGAGATAGATTATTTCCCTCAGAAGTTTACATCCTAGGTGGGAAGACAGACAATTAGCAAGCAAATGAATAAGACAATTCTGATAATTATAAGTACCACAATGGAAATAATGTAGATGTATGGTAAAGGGTCACTGTAAGAGGTGGGAGGGCTTCTTCAGATAGGGCAGTCAGGGGAGGGCTCTGTGCTGACTATCGCTCCTACAGATCCACGGTCCACCTTCCCCGGCTAGCTCTGTGTCCCAGGAGGTGGATCTTCATTCAATTCTTATGATGCACAAAATCCAATGATATCCAGTGTCAGAGAAAGACAGAGATGCATTATGAAAGCCCTGGTGAACACCAACAGTAGAATCACTGTGGAGACCCTTAGGGTTTGGAGTGAGACCCCATGCCTGATACTATATTCCCCTTGGGGAACCAGCCACTCAACTGGAAGCAGGGTGTGAAGATACTCATATCTCACATAAGTGCCCCCAAAAAAGTATCTGTAGTGGAGGAGGATACAATCAAGTGGACAAGATGATACCATAAATGTCAGCCAGTCTCTTTTCCCATCTATGCTGGTGTTTGCTCAGAGGGCCCATGAACAAAGTGGCTCTCATGGCAGAGATGGAGAAAACACATGGGCTCAAAAACATGGACTCTCTCCTTACCGAGCCTCATCTGACTAGTGCCCCAGCTGAGAGCCTAAATTCTCAGTAGCATTGAGTCCCTGACATGGTATCTGTTCTTCAGGGCACCTGCCAGTCAAATGACAGTAGATCAATTACACTGGGGTTCCTTATATCATGGGGAGATCAACCATTTTTCACAGCAACAGATACATATTCCAGATACAGATTTGCCTTCCCTTCCTGAAGCAATTCTTCCAGCATTGCCATTCACAGATTCACAGAATTTATTTACCCTCATCTTGGTATCCCTCACATAGCTTCTGCCAGCAAAGGAAGTGGGGCAATAAGAACTTATAGCTAAGAGACTCTGTTTGATCCTTTTCATGGATTAATCCACATCTCCACCTCATGATACAGGAACTATTGTGCACCTTTTGTAGCTGTGGAAACTGAGACTTGGAGAGGTTAAAAAATCTTGTCCCAAATGATCAGCTAGCTTGTAACTAACTAGGACTAAAATCTAGATTTTTCTGGCCAAAAAGTATGTGTTAAAGAAAACACTGCATTTATTGGAGAAATGGCTGATTCCAGGGTTGGGAGAGGGAAAACAAGATGAGCCAGAAACATCTTAAAATCCCAGAAAGTAAGGAAGGTAGTACCCCGCTTCCCCTCCAATAAAAGGAGGAGGGGAGGAAGGAAAGAAAAAAGGAAGGAAGGAAGGAAGGGAGGGAGGGAGGGAGGGAAGGAAAGAAGGAAGGAAGGAAGGAAGGAAGGAAGGAAGGAAGGAAGGAAGGAAGGAAGGAAGGAAGGAAGGAAGGAAGGAAGGAGAAAATGAAGGAGAGAAGAGGAGGAAGAAAGAGGGAGGGAGAGACCGTGATAAGTGAGACTTGTCCCAGCGACACAGGAACCAACCCTTTGTCAGCCCTGGAACAAAGCTGGAAGAATTTGAGCTACAAAATAAAAAACATCATATTCGATTGTAACTCAAATAATAAAACAAATATCCATGACCTGTACTGATATAAACAATTGATCAAATAAACAAACATGTGGAGGAGAATAGATAGATAAATCTTTCTTACAGAATTCCAAATAATGTTTGTAGATTCTCCCTTTCCCAAGAGGTTGATATTATGCATTCCCTAGTATGGAACAAAGAAAAGGGCACTTCACATCTGTGGTTTCTTCCCCCAAAGCCCTTAACCCCGGTCTAATCAGGAAAAAACATCCAACAAACCCAAATGGAGGGACCTTGTGCAAAATCTCTGACCAGCCCTCTTCATAACTGTCAAGGCCATGGGAACCAAGGAAAGACTGAGAAACTGTCACAGAATTCAGGAGACTTCGGAGACACAACAAATGCAATCTTGGACTGGATCCTGGAACAAGAAAATCCTGACATGTGTAGAAAAACTAGCAAAATAATATCGGTAGTTTAGTTAATAGTACTGAAACAATGTGAATTTCTTTGTTTTAAAAAACATACCATGGTTATGTCTGATGTTAACACTTGAAAAAGCTGGGTGAAAGGTGCGTGGGAATTCTCTGTACTGACTCTGCAACTTTTCTGTAAATCTAAAAGTATTACAAAGTAAAAAGTTTAAAAGTTGAAAAAAAACACAGAAAACAAAACACTGTATTAGATCACCTTTGAGTCATGGTATTTGACAGAACTTGCCTGGGTATTTTCCATTTGGGAACATTCACTTGTAGGCCATGGAAAATTTGCCTCTCTGCCCAATTAATAGAGAAAATAAGGAAAGAAAAAAAGGAGACATGTAAGGAGTTGATTAATCCTCCAGTTTTAAAGATTACTCCAAAGAGACTGTACTTTTAACAAACAATTTAATAAACTCAGTGACTCTACCATCAACTATCAGTTCAGTTGTTGAATTTTTCTCTATGTATCCATAAAAACTACAGGTCTTACATCTTATGATGAAATCTCCCACTTCACCAAAAAATAGAGCACCCAGCT